>NW_019174328.1:4954415-4968167 GCF_002260705.1 Seriola dumerili
CAAGAGAGTAGTGTCGCTTTACTCTGCAAATTAAGTTCACCAAATATTGTCATAAAGAAAAGGATCTTGGATTCTTATTATAGAGGAATTCAAAAGTAGAACTAAATGAAATACTGTGTGATATAGAGACAAAGACCACTGCGTTCTGTAAGCAGATCCGCGGGGAGCCTCTCATTCTTCTATCCCAATTAATGGCACAGTTTACTTTGCTATGATCAGAAGCCAAGTACATTGCACAATCACCCTCTATACTTCTCTCAGCCACCATTATATAATTAAATCTGGAGTCGCCTTGCACTTGTGGACAATAATTTATGAGAAGGGGAGAGAAGTGGATAGAGGAAAGTTTGCACACGATCTGTTCAGTACATAATGAGATTAATTTAATCACTTGGGAGTCGGCATACCAAGATGGAATAGGGTGGAGTACAAAGTTGTTAAGTTTGATATGGTGGCATTTGGAACATAAATAAATGAACAAAAGACCCCCCAGTCCACTTAAAGACAGCAGTAAAACACATTTTCAAATATCACCAATGACCTACATTAATAAAGGTGGAACAGTAAAAGTTATTTATAGCATATCTTATATTATTCCTGAGGACAGAGGAGGTGCTTTAAAAATGGTCGGACAAAACACAATGTAAGACGAGATTAAAGTCAATTTTGCCACCCAAAGCTCAGTGTGTTTCTCTCTCAAAGACACCTCGGGGCATGGTAGCTTATCCTTTGTTCTTCACTTGCTGTCCTTGTCATGTTCAAACAGATCATCTCGTAGGGGCTATGCTATGCTTTTTGGGAACGCTGTCGGGCAAAAGGAATGGAAGCTAATGCTCCTAGCAGCCTTGGAATGAGCCGCACAGAGAAGGGTGGCTAATCCTATCATTCTACACCATTCATGCTCCAATCCCTTGGCTTTCAGCATTTTTCTCAACGGGCAATTTGTGGCTTCCCTCTGGATTCCTCAAAGCCAGTGTGTTATGACTACAAAAACACATTCCAGGGCTGCCTGGGAGTCAGAGAGGAGGCCACTAAAATGCAGTCTGCGACCCTGTCACTGTCCACACTAGACAGCTGCCAGCCACTGCGTGCTGCAGAAATAGCTATATGACAGATAGTTTCGGAAAGCATCAAATTGTGGCCTGTCAGCGTCAATTAGGAACAAAAAGGAGGCTCAGTTGCCATAAGATCATTAGTCAACAATTAAACTGCTTGCTGTATCTTGATGCCCATAATCCCCTTGAGACTGAAATGCTTGTTATTTCGTCCTCAACCAAACACTCCCAAAAGACTCAAAAGGAAGGCTAAATTAAATGAAACAATAATGATGTTTTGGGTAAACATGGCTATTCTTTTATTCTAAAGGTCACAGTCTAAGGGTTGTTTAATATGGTCTCTAAAACGAAACAAGTCTAAGGCTGAATGGCTTCCAGATGGTGGCGTCCCCCTCCACACAGCCTGTCTCTTTCTGCCTGACAGATGCTGCACTTTCTTCCAGGGAAGATCTGAACAGCCTTCCATGACTAACCAAGACAGGGGACCTGCATTAACCATCTTCTCGCTCCATGTACTGTATGGCTTTTTCAGCTCTTTAGTGAGGAGGTCCCCCAGGGTCTGACTGACACAGATACAGTATACACATACCCAAGAGTGCATCGCTAAAATGCACAGACACACAGGTGAATAATTCAACTTCACTAGATACTAAAAACCCAATCGTTGATGCAATAAATGATTCTTTCAATCACGGTAACGAATATGCCTGTTTTCAGCACTGCATGCACCTTAACACACAAACTAATTACAGGAATTTTTTTTTTTTTTTGTCTGTTGTCTATTGAAACTTTCCAAATAGAATATGGCATGGTTCATATATCAGTGCAACCATGATTAGACCCATTTAATATGTCCTAGCTCAAGCAAATATTGATAGCCTGCTAGAGCATCTTCACTCCTACTGACCGGAATGCATAGCGTTATTATCACAATTCATGTCTAGAATCAATCCACCAAATCTATTTTCCTGGCTGTATTTCCTTTTCGGCTCGTCACCTGAGCCTCCTTTAGAGGACCACAACATACTGTAGTATAACAAGCAGTGAGCAGAGGAGGGGGCTGTTTGACAACGGGCTGCTCATCAGCCCAGAGCTGCAACTCTACTTACAGGCTGCACAGCTCCCACGGCTCCCCTGTGTGATGTTGCAAAGCCCAGCCGGCAATGCTGGCATTCTGGCTGTGGGCTGTGGTCAGTCAGAGCCCAGGGAGCCGTGACAGCCTGCTGCTCTTTCAGCCGCACCCAAAAAGAGAAGAAAAAAAAAAAGGGGGGGGGGGGGGCACTGAAGCGTAAGAGCCCACTAGGCAGAGAAGAAATGAGCAAAGAACATTGCAAAAACAGTGGCACATTCACATATGCCAAAGGAAGAACTCACATAAAAGACATAGTGTATGTATGCACATGGGCATAAATACACGCTATAACTTTCCAGCATGCACTGCTGCCAAATGATTTGGAAAACACAACTCAGTAGGCCATCCAGCCATCTGATTTTATCCAGAGACTAAGACAGAGTGAGGGTGTTAAAGTCTGGACTGTTCCAGATAGCTCTCAACTACAGTGTGGGGGTTAAACGGCAGGTTTCCTGGCTCAGGTTGATCGTCATTTTTCATCTGAAGGCCATCCCTCACTGAAGCTTAGAACTGCATCCAATACTTACAGTTTGCCCTGTGGGCCATGGGTAGTCATATAAACAAAATGTGCACATCTGCCTTTACATTTCAGCCAATATGGGCTTGGCAAAAAGTCCAGCACGAGTTTTATGACTTTAGATAAACAATAAGCCACTACAGTGCTGTGTAGAGATGGTTATTTTTTTCTTATGCAACATTTAATGCCTTGTTGAACGTTATCTAAAAAGACAAGGAGCCTGGGACAGTTTGCATAACTTAGCAAGAAATTTTACCCAATTATTTCTCAAAACTAAAACAAGGAAACAGGGGTCTGATATTACTGCCCTCATGAGCCACTGTCTGAGCTGCCCCATAATGGAGACTTTATGACTTTATAGACTTTATGGACATTCACTCAAGCTGTTATTTCCCAATGAGTTATTTTATGGTAATGGTAAGAATACAACCTAGAAACTCAGAAACAACCCCAAAACTCAGCCAGGAATTGCCTTAGGTTGTCTAAAAGTCACATTTTCTGTCTTCCCCAGTTCTGTCCCAGTGGAGCTATGAATCAGTGCAACATTACTTAGGGACAGGAAAAGCTCTTCTATCAAATTTCTGACTGCTGGGGATAATAGTAAATGTTCAGTCATACACAGTGAGCTACCCTAAGGTAAAGGAAATGCAATTCAGTGCTGAAACTCAGTAGTATTGCCTGTAAACTCTCTGTCTTGACATGCTACAGTCACAAGAAGATTTTGATGTGATGACTGTGGTAGCTGTACTGTTTCATAGCCTAAAGGGTGGCTTTGAGCCCTAAGAAACAGGGATTAACTACCAGGCTCTGCTTCTTTTTAATCTTTCATGCTCAAGTTTATTTTGTGTTAGGCTTTGTTTTGACTCCTATTCCTCTATAATGCTCTGGAATCCCCATTAGTGAGCCAGCTGTCTAGGATTCCTAAATGTAGCACCCCTCTTTCGCCCACTTTGTAGACCCACTTGGCGGGGAGCCCGTCTTCCGTGGGATCTCTTGTTTCTCTCACATAGCAAAGCTCATAGTGAGACCCTTTCAGATGAGTCAAAATGAGCTTAGTGCTGATCAGCTAACCAAAAACTTGGACTCTTTGTGCTCTGCACCAAGAGACTGCAAGACTGTCTGTTAACAAAGAATTAGGACCAGAGAACCCTTAGAGCCTTAGAGTAAGTCTTGCATATCAAGGCAGGCTAGAGTAAAACCAAATCAAGGCCACATCCTTGCTTGAAGAAAGAAACAGCCATTTCCCTTTTACTTGTGGTAAAAAGGTTTTTTGTTGTCCTTGCAGCAAGGAGAGACGAAATGGACTGTGGCTAAGATAATGTAATGTCTAGGTTCAGCCTACAAGGCCAGTCCATCGCAGAACACCACTGTTTTCACTGAAGGCCTTCTCAGCTGTATAAATACATCAGACAGGATCCAGCCTGCTCCCTGTAAAAACAGAAACTCTGTCTCTTATAAATATATAGACTATTGGATAAATGAATCAAGAGATAGGCCTAAACTAAATAAATCTCTGTAATGTGCCAGAAACAAAGCAAAGCAGACAAGCTGGTTCCTGCATTGAGGCCCAGAGGGCCTGGTGAAGCCTCAAGCGCACCAGAGTAAATTATTCCACTGTGCAAATGACAGTCTAAAGTAATATCATTGTGGCTCATCATATCTTAGTGGACACAACAGTTATTAGGGAAGTTTAAAGATCAGCAGGCATGCTGCTGATTTTGATATAGCTTCAAAACACTTACCATAACTACTTCAGTCACAATCCATTTAATTCCTACCTAGAGGTGTCCGTTGCACTTATAATAAGTTGCCACTAGAGCAGGAATTTCTTACAATTATCTTTAATGAAACTGGCACTCATCTATGTCTCCTCTCTCTATTGGTAAGTACTTCCATTGATTGGCAGTAGGTTGGTGCAGAAAATGTGATTTGTGGCTATTTGGTGTGATACTGATTTGTTTACCCTCTGTGGGCAGGGCAAATCCATATATCACATGGACCAGACTGAAACATTCAGTCCAGAAGCTGGGAGAGTGTGTGAATGATCGCCTGCTGCCAGCTGTGGGTATTTTGTGGGTATTGTTTCATCTAAAGCCCTTATGATTCAGCAACAATTAACTAAACCTTGTGTTTTTCTTGTGTTTTCAAGATGAAAATGCTTCTTGAAGAGGTGGCGGAGACATACCCAAGAATCAAAACATATGAAAATACTTTCTGGTGCTAATTTCTTGAAAATAAAAAAAGAATAAATGGCACATTTACATCAAAGCCTCTGCAGAATTTAAGCAAGGTCACCATTTTCCAACCTTAAAATTGTTTCCCAAACAATGACAAAGGAAAACCTGCGCAGTTATTCATTGTGGCAATATGGAGAAGTGGATACCAAGACCTGCCTTTCATTTAATCACAAGCCAAAGTGGTCTACATGAAAAGCCTTCATTTGACAAACATGAAACATTACCATTTTGTTGTGTTCTCTGTTGCTTTTGTTTAAATAAAGAAGATTAAGGTTTTTTTCAGAACTGTATCTAAAATGAAAGATGCTAAATCCTTTTGTTCTTGTACCTTTTCCCAATTTCCCAAAAATTTCAAAAACAGCTTTTCTCACTGAAGGCTTATTCACTGTCAAACAAAAACACAGAAGCATATAATTTATTTCTTTCAAGCTGCACATAACAGAGACAAATTTCTCCTCAGATGAGTGTGAGTTAGCGTACTGTACTCACCACAGTGCTCAAGCCATGCTCCTTCATCAGCCTGAGGGAGTTCTGGTAGCAGGAGGTGAGGTCATTGGTCTCGGTAGGGCCCACATGACCTCTGGCCACTGGGCCCACGGTGTGGATCACATCTGTCGGAAGGGGACAACACACAAAGCTCATTTCAGCACAGCCTACTTCTGGCAAGGTTACACGGTTGGCAGTATTTCTAGTAGTGCAATGGAGCCTGGGGATAAGTACAATGCTGTAAAACCTTTTAGTTGTCTGCCATGCAGCTGAGCAGTTGAGCCAAAGTTTTCAGAATCTGCAAAATCATCATCAAATACAAAATACGATAAAGTTCGTCCTCACAATGAGACAAAGGGGACAGCAATAACAACCCACTGCCTGAAATGAATGCATTTATTCAGTAAATGAAACGGCAGCTTAGATAGAAAATCAATTACAAGATTCTTTTATGCCATCTACTCAAATATTCATACCTCTCCCTGTACTCTCTTTCCCTTCGCATAGTAATGTCTTTACCTGTCAATCATTGGTCTCCTTGTCTGGCATGCCCAGACTGAGGAATGCAGCTTCTTAATTGAATCATAGGAGTGATGACAGGAAAATAAGAGAATGTAAGCAGTGACTTGACAGAGACAGAAATCTTCTGCATTCTTCCTAACTACCCTTGGCCTTCTCAATGGTGGACAGGACAGGTCAAAATCAGCACGCAAGAGCTACTGCATCACCCACAGATCATTGCAGAGTGGTTCCCCACAGGTGTCGCATTCAATGACGCAGTAAAAAGGAAATTAATATTTTTTAATAAGAGAGCAAATATCAATGACTGCCGTAATAACACTTCTCTATGCGTATGAAAATATGCTACTATGTATACCTGATAATTCCTCAAAAAGTTCATTAAGATTTGGTGCAATATCCTGTGAACTTTAAGCCATGAAGCCATGATTGATGAATGTTTTTCTGTTTGTTTAAAAGCAGTCAGTTTCAGAGTCCAAAATAAATGTCTTCTACTTCATTCAGCAACCGTGGCTGGTAAATCTCAATTCATGGCCCATTAAATATAGATCAAGCATGACTCATACATTTTTAGTTTAACACATCAAGTCTGCATTTCTGTACAGTGAAATATTAAACCCTGCTTAAGTATGACTACTGAGAATTCAGACCTGGTTCAGGTGGGGACATGCAAGGACAGCCAAACAGCCTGTGTTTTAAAATGCTCTAACCTCATGTGTTTTCTTACACATAACCTCACCATTTACTTCTAATGTAAAACACTTAGCTTCACTTTCCCACAGAATAAATGTAAGCCATATTACTACTCCACTTCACCATAAATCATTTATAGATTAAATTTAGTTCTCTAGTTGTATGTCTGGTTGCTTAATAGGTCAGAATGATAAAATGCATGGGGAACTGCTATAATCAAGTGGCTTTCACTGGTATTGCTCAAAGGGGGAGATTTTGTGTTTGGGAAAGTTAAGAAACAAGGGGTTTGAGTGATCCCCAGCCAGGCTGAGGTTGGGCTGTAATGAGAATGGAGCTGTCTGAAGTATTGTCTTTTTCCAGAATAGCAGGCTGAAAATTGCATAGCACAATGTGGTTATAATGGGACACGTGGTGAGTTGTTTTTTGTGCATAATTCATGAAGTTTTTCACTACAAGAACGGCAACACGCCAATTAGAGTGTGGGTAAGCGCCAAAAACCTGACTACTGGTGAATTCATGAAATTTTAAACAGTTCTTATCTCACCAGTACCGATGTCTCTACTCGCATCCTCACCACTTCCACATCAAATAAATATTTATACAGCTGTGTTTCTGTAAGGCAAAAGACATATCTCACTTTGTAACTAAGGAGGGATATTACAGGAAGGACAGTCAGTTGCGGTAGAGCTCAAAACCCTCCAACAGCTGCTTCAATATCTCTGTAAACCTAAACACAAATGACCCCTCTACCCTTGGACTTGGAGGAATTGAGGTTATTTATTTTGTTCAGAGGAACGGCACAATTGTTTTGTAGACCCAAACAATCCAATGATTATTTGCAGTGAGATGTTACAGGCCATTAAGCTGCAGTAAAATGATCAGGATTTTTTTAATCATAATTTTCAAGGCTTGTTAGTATCTACTGAAAAAATCTAGTCCAGTCCTCTGCAGAGATACCCAAGTACAAATTTAAATAATTAGTTTAGTAATACGAACAAATTTAACCTCGTCAGTATAGTGCTTTAACTATAGACAGGTTAACCTTGAAGATACTCTTGCCTTAAGGAAAATGCTCTAAATATATGAAAATACATGATTTTTCAGTGTTTGAAGACTGAGGAAATGATTATTTATGAACACACTGTTTTTCAATACATAAATTATACAAAGATGCTCTTTGCAATAAGAGTTTGAAAAGCTCTGGCAGATAATCCATCCAACATGGGTCTTTATCATCATTGTTGTTTTTCTCCTGGAAGAGCCCTCAGCTTTTATTATAATTTATATCCATTAGCTGACAGACACATTTAAGTGTATCAGTGTTTTTTCGTTATTGAGAAACACATACCGACATATGTTTATCATTATCTCTGTGCAACCTTTGTACAAGAGGCACATAAATCTCTATCTGAGAGGGGCTGAAAAGATTACTAGCGGTTCTCTTGCAATGCGGGGGTTGGGCTTGATTGCAGGGATGATAACGGATGCAGAAAACATCAAGAGAAATGTCCTGATGAAATATGTAAAAGGGAAGCTCTGTTTTGTATGTTGAGAGGAAAGGAGTCAGTCAATATCGGAAAATTTCAAATCCTCACACCAAAAATGAAAAAGAGGAATTCACTTGTGAAAAAAAAAGAAATATGGAGATGACTAGGAAATAAAAGGCCTGTAATGTCGACATTAACCTGTAAAGAAACAGAACAGAACTACAGAGGCTAAATTACTAGACATGCTAGAGCATCTAGTTTGCTCTGAGCATACAAAATAAGTCATTAAGGAACTATTCTTTATCAATCCCCGCTGCACACACTTCCTTCAAGACCGTCGCCTTGCCAATTTCACCACTAGTTAATGAGCTTCATTCCAAGCAATGTTTTTTTTGCAGCTTTTCCACCAATGTGTCCACTGGATTTGTTTATTGCAGTCTCTTGCTTGGGGCTACAGGGTCAATAAAAGAAAAGACTGATGATTGCCATTCAAACCATGTATTCTTTCCCTGTGAGCCTATAGGCTCTGCAAAGACAAACAAAACCAACAACAAAACTAAATAATCTCGCAAGTTTATTCTTTATAAAAAAAAAAAGTTGAAGGTGTAAGGACCCAACCACACTCATACTGACTGACCATATCTATTGTGGTGTGATGACACTCTACTTACTTTGTGTTCTGTATGCAACCCTCAATAATGAGGGAAACATGACCTAACTACTTCCCTCAGAATGTTTGAATGTTTATCCTCTCTGTTACTATGACCACTCAGCATGGACAGATTTGCTATAAACTACATTTAACTTTTAACAGAGAGGCTGCAGAGTCTTTTAATTGTTGTCTGTTCAATCTTTTTCATTTGAATGGAGGAAATATGCCATAGTGCTTGCATTATGCTGCCTGTTCTGGACTTCTAATGTACCCTGATTAGCACACATTTCTCCCATCAATTCTAGAGAGTCAATAAAAAGAACTGAAATGGAGAAACATGTAGCAAGTTGCAAAGTCAACAGAAAATTGTTGTTTTTTATCTTTTCTTTTTTTTAAATTCAGGACTATCACACAAAACTTATTTGGTGACATATTCTCAAATCCTGTGCTTTATGCATATATATGTTATAGAAACTACTTTTGATGTTTCTACTGTTGTTTGAGTTCAATCAGCCTTGAAAGAAATGACCGCAAAAATGCATTACTGGATACAATTACAAAGACGCAAAATTCAGAATCCACACAGCCTTTGTCTGAATACCCTAAGCGCCAGTGTGTGCAACTTATCTTTTCCTTCAGTTTGTAAGGGAGGGCGTCATATTTCTGTAACAGTGAGGGACCCTGGAGAATAATGAGGCAAATAACTGTATAACGGCAAAGATGCTTTTAAATATTTATCCATCAGGTACAGAGTGCTATGATAACAACAGAAGTGCAAGTGTAAGATATAATTCTCACATGCACTTCTCAAGTCAGACTGATAATAAAACTTTGTGTAAACCAGAAGTAAATTTAATTCGGGGCGTGATCGTGTTGTTCTCCTAACCCTAATAACTGTAAACCACTGTTGAACGTTAGAAACCACCACACAGGGACGCTGGTGACAGTAATAAGAATTAACGTTAATAATCGACACATTACATTGTGACAAAAATTTGGTTTGGTTCAGTCAGCGAACGTGCATGGAAAAGACACATTATGTAGAACTGATCCATTTCACAGTTTCACTTTCAGAAGATGCACCAAAGCTCTATTTTGGTTGAAAAGAAAAAAGGGTGGTATTGTCTCTGTCTTGGTTTAAAACTGCACTAGAGTATCTGTGTCCATGCTGGAAAAAGGGAAGATGTCCATGACCTGTTCAAGCCTGTTTCAGATTGACACATATACAAAAATGCTGAGGATATTATACAAAAACACTATGGGAAACCATTAGAAGACTTAAATGCAAGCTATAATTTCGTTATGCAGACCTATTCAGATGTCTAAAATATCTTGACATATTCCTTCAAATTGCAAGGGCTAACTTTGCACTGTACGGCTGCATTATGTAAGAAAATATGAATATCACATGTGGACTCAATATTGGCACATTCTTAATAGTTAAAAAGCTCAGATCAGGAGGAAAAACTAAAGTAAAAAATAAGATGAAAAAAAAAAAATTCTGTGCGAGACATTTCTAGTGGCAAGTGATTTTCAGTATGTCTGGGCTGTTCAGGATGGACTGGACACAAAATGACCCCTTAACACACCAAGTGTAGAGCAAGTGTATGAACATCTTAGATGAGCCTAATAAAATATTCCTCAGCTCTGGGAAAGCTGAGGAATAACTACCAAGGGGACATGCTCACTTCAAAGACGCCACTTTCTTAGCAACTAAAAACTCTTTTGAAATATCTAGACTTCATTTAGAAGAGAAGTGCTGTGGTATTTCAGAGAGGGACCAGCACTCCACCGCCTAATCAATCTTTCATTTTAACTTGCCCGTACTGACTTTGAGGCTTTAGCATTCCCACGTAATAACAATTCCAAAAGGCTGAAAATGCTTGAACACGTTTACTACAGTGTGGCCACTCCTGAATGCTCACATTCTTGCAAACAACCCTAGAAGTACAGTATCAACAGCATGAGTACCAAACAGATATCTAGATATGGGAGCTTCATCTATTATAATTCACAAGAGCTATCAGATAATAATCAAACCGGTTTTGTGCTGCCCATGGCAATTACCTTCTACACTTAAGAATCAACAAAGCACGTAATGACTTACAGCTAATTGAGGAATTCAGCCAGAACTGAATTTAAACGTAGTCACCATTTTATACGGGTTAAGCCAGATTTTGTATGGAGAGTGGACTGTATAGGCTTATTAGTTTGTGAGGGCCTTGGTAATAGAATTAAGTGTCCCTCTAAAGTTCTATGACTGATGCTGAAATCAGCAACTGCACTGTATTCACTGCACTCTTGATTTCACTGTGGTGGCCGAGCCGTTTTCAAATTATTTTTAAGTCAATAGGTAGCTCAGTCACTATCTAATTCTCCATTTCTAAGGGTGGAAACAGCACAATGAAAACACTGGCTCAATTTAAATATATTGTTATATATAGTTTCCTAATTAAGAGAAAAGGTTCTTTGCATAATAATATCAGTAAAAGCACCATCAAAATTAATGCTGGGTCTGTTATGAAAAGGGTCCCTGGGGAAGGTGAATTGCAGCTGGCTGGGATGGCAGGGCATGGGATATTTTGGAGAAGGTGCTTTGTGTTGTGATTTAGAGGGACACTACAGTGTAATGCATAAGACAAAATTTAAGAAAGAAGGTCAATAAAGTAACTCTAAATTTAGTAAATCTATACTGTGTGCCATTAATATTGATATTAATAATATTGAACCCCCCATATTTAAAGAATACATATATAAATCTGTTGCTATACTGCTGTCTAATGTTTCACATCCAGCCACACCCTAATCTATCTTTAGCTTTTAACTATAAAGCACAAAGAGATTAAGATGTGAAGATGTATCTATTATTATTATCATTATTATTATTATTATTATTATTATTATTATTAGTAGTAGTAGTAGTAGTAGCATGGTATTTATCTTCAATACAGTGTTGCATGAGTTCATGATCATGTTAAACACTTGCTCTTGCTTTGCATTGCCAACCAGTCAAAGTAAAAAATTAATCTTTTAACTTTTCTATACATGCCGGTTTTGATTAATGACTCCTTCCACACATCTTAACATGACAGCAAATAAGTGGCAGTCATTGCGAGCCGAGGGGACTTGTCTATCTTTAGTCAATCATGAAGCTGTCTCTTCAAAGTGTTCAATGGTCCATGGAAAAAAGAATTGAGAGATGGCATCTTGCTTCAAAGAGCTCTCCAGCAGTTCTCATTCCTTCGTCTCTGCATGTAACTCACTGTCAGTGTTTCAGAGTTGTACACGGTGTAGACACCAGATAATGCTTGGGCCTGCGTTTACAGATGATGTAACACATTATGATTGGCTGTTTGTTGGAAGGTGTATGGATGCCAGCGTTTCCTTGTGGTCTTCATTTGTTAGCTAAAAGAGATAAATTAATGATGGAGAATTTCAAGACTGAAATAAAACAGTTATATGATAAATTAATACATTAATTAATTATATGATAAAAGGTGCTCCATTTGTGGGTTGTGTAAGGGATTTGTTGTACTTTCTGATAAATAATGGAGCAGCACATGTCCCAGACTGCAGCAGTAAATTTATGCCCAGCACAGAACTAAAATACAGAATTTGAAAACACACACAAATAAATAAATACACAATATATATACATATGTCTGATCCGTACACATTCCAACGTAAAGACCATCCATAAACACGGGGATACGACTCTGATGGAGATTTACAGAGCGACCCAAACTGAGTGCATCAGTTTACGTTCTCTTCACTTACTGTGCAACTTAGAAATACAACAGTATGAATAGTCTGAGAGAGACAGGGGTAAAAGGTTGGTGAGAGCTAATATTTCATTCTACTAATAACTTAACTCTGCCAGGTTAAAAAAGATAAACAAGACATCGGCACAGTCGGGCTCCAGTGTTAACATAAAGATTTAAAACTGTATGAATTTTATACAGTATCAGTATCGCAAACTGAAAGAAGGTTGTGAGTGACACGTTACAAGATAACTGTAATAGTGTAAGTAGACTGTAAGGGGAGATGGCTGCGTCTCAGCATGAAGAGACTGTATTTGGACAGAATGTGTGTGAGTTTCAGGGGGTTGTGTGGGTGACAGAGTTGAAGTCTTGGCACTAAGGGCTTGACTCCCTGAAGGTTTTTGATGGCTCACTTGTAAAAGATTTCAAATGTATCCAGGTGAGTGTATTTGTACATGGCTTCTGCTCTTTGTATAAACTGTAAAAGGCAAATAACTACTAGTATGACTCATAAAAAAACTTCCCAATAAACTGGATGTTACTGTTACAGTAGATGCCAGCCACTGCACTCAAACTTTAATTCCATAATGCCACAAGACTGATCACATTTCCAGTAATTAAGTGTATTTCGACGTGATTGCTAGTCTGGACCCTCTCAGCATGCACACAGCTGTTACCATGTTGGTCGCTGAGGATTACTAAATGAAGTGTGTACACCCACTCGGACATGGAAACTGGTGTTGTCATGGTGACAGAGAGTGCAGAGTGATCCCCTAATGCTCGCTGAAGCTCCAGTCTGACAGAGGGGGCTTTTTGCAGACCTGGAATCATCTGCCTCATGCCGAGCAGATACAGTTGTTAGTGCATTAATATTCCCTTCTTAAAAAAATGGATTAAGGGTATCTTAGTGATTATTCATACACTTTGGCTTTCAAAGAGCTTTTCCATTGTGGAGTGTCACTGAGATTCTGTCACACTTGAAACAGGCTAAGGGTAAGAAGCACGAGAGGAGCAGTTACAATGGATGATGACAGAGCATCATGCACACATGCAATATCACAGGAATCTTTCTGCTGATTGTGACCGATCATTTTTTAATACGAGAGTTCACACAGACACAGAATAGCTAAAATTTCTCTATGTTTTATACATAGATCTTACTGTACGTTACATAAATTAATCAGATTTGATGTGCAGGATACTGGAAGGGCCT
>NW_019174328.1:4968192-5044775 GCF_002260705.1 Seriola dumerili
ATAATTACTTAACTGTGACTTTATTGGTTTCTATCTAAATTGAAGACGAATGTCCTCATATGTGGACATCATTTTTCTCAGAAACTACATCATGTAAAAACATAATTCTTTGTTGTTACACTCATCAGGTCCCAATCAGCCTAAATAGCAAAGAGAAATTAAAAATGCACGCCATGCAAGAGTTCGGGTCTTAGGAGGTTAAAACTGCACTAGAGTATCTTGTTCATGCTGGAAAAAAAGGGAAGATGTCCATGACCTGTTCAAGCCTGTTTCAGATTGACACATATACAAAAATGCTGAGGATATTATACAAAACACTATGGGAAACCATTAGAAGACTTAAATGCAAGCTATAATTTCGTTATGCAGACCTATTCAGATGTCTAAAATATCTTGACATATTCCTTCAAATTGCAAGGGGCTAACTTTGCACTGTACGGCTGCATTATGTAAGAAAATATGAATATCACATGTGGACTCAATATTGGCACATTCTTAATAGTAAAAAGCTCAGATCAGGAGGAAAAACTAAAGTAAAAAATAAGATGAAAAAAAAAAAATTCTGTGCGAGACATTTCTAGTGGCAAGTGATTTTCAGTATGTCTGGGCTGTTCAGGATGGACTGGACACAAAATGACCCCTTAACACACCAAGTGTAGAGCAAGTGTATGAACATCTTAGATGAGCCTAATAAAATATTCCTCAGCTCTGGGAAAGCTGAGGAATAACTACCAAGGGGACATGCTCACTTCAAAGACGCCACTTTCTTAGCAACTAAAAACTCTTTTGAAATATCTAGACTTCATTTAGAAGAGAAGTGCTGTGGTATTTCAGAGAGGGACCAGCACTCCACCGCCTAATCAATCTTTCATTTTAACTTGCCCGTACTGACTTTGAGGCTTTAGCATTCCACGTAATAACAATTCCAAAAGGCTGAAAATGCTTGAACACGTTTACTACAGTGTGGCCACTCCTGAATGCTCACATTCTTGCAAACAACCCTAGAAGTACAGTATCAACAGCATGAGTACCAAACAGATATCTAGATATGGGAGCTTCATCTATTATAATTCACAAGAGCTATCAGATAATAATCAAACCGGTTTTGTGCTGCCCATGGCAATTACCTTCTACACTTAAGAATCAACAAAGCACGTAATGACTTACAGCTAATTGAGGAATTCAGCCAGAACTGAATTTAAACGTAGTCACCATTATTACGGGTTAAGCCAGATTTTGTATGGAGAGTGGACTGTATAGGCTTATTAGTTTGTGAGGGCCTTGGTAATAGAATTAAGTGTCCCTCTAAAGTTCTATGACTGATGCTGAAAATCAGCAACTGCACTGTATTCACTGCACTCTTGATTTCACTGTGGTGGCCGAGCCGTTTTCAAATTATTTTTAAGTCAATAGGTAGCTCAGTCACTATCTAATTCTCATTTCTAAGGGTGGAACAGCACAATGAAAACACTGGCTCAATTTAAATATATTGTTATATATAGTTTCCTAATTAAGAGAAAAGGTTCTTTGCATAATAATATCAGTAAAAGCACCATCAAAATTAATGCTGGGTCTGTTATGAAAAGGGTCCCTGGGGAAGGTGAATTGCAGCTGGCTGGGATGGCAGGGCATGGGATATTTCTGGAGAAGGTGCTTTGTGTTGTGATTTAGAGGGACACTACAGTGTAATGCATAAGACAAAATTTAAGAAAGAAGGTCAATAAAGTAACTCTAAATTTAGTAAATCTATACTGTGTGCCATTAATATTGATATTAATAATATTGAACCCCCCCATATTTAAAGAATACATATATAAATCTGTTGCTATGCTGCTGTCTAATGTTTCACATCCAGCCACACCCTAATCTATCTTTAGCTTTTAACTATAAAGCACAAAGAGATTAAGATGTGAAGATGTATCTATTATTATTATCATTATTATTATTATTATTATTATTATTATTATTAGTAGTAGTAGTAGTAGTAGCATGGTATTTATCTTCAATACAGTGTTGCATGAGTTCATGATCATGTTAAACACTTGCTCTTGCTTTGCATTGCCAACCAGTCAAAGTAAAAAATTAATCTTTTAACTTTTCTATACATGCCGGTTTTGATTAATGACTCCTTCCACACATCTTAACATGACAGCAAATAAGTGGCAGTCATTGCGAGCCGAGGGGACTTGTCTATCTTTAGTCAATCATGAAGCTGTCTCTTCAAAGTGTTCAATGGTCCATGGAAAAAAGAATTGAGAGATGGCATCTTGCTTCAAAGAGCTCTCCAGCAGTTCTCATTCCTTCGTCTCTGCATGTAACTCACTGTCAGTGTTTCAGAGTTGTACACGGTGTAGACACCAGATAATGCTTGGGCCTGCGTTTACAGATGATGTAACACATTATGATTGGCTGTTTGTTGGAAGGTGTATGGATGCCAGCGTTTCCTTGTGGTCTTCATTTGTTAGCTAAAAGAGATAAATTAATGATGGAGAATTTCAAGACTGAAATAAAACAGTTATATGATAAATTAATACATTAATTAATTATATGATAAAAGGTGCTCCATTTGTGGGTTGTGTAAGGGATTTGTTGTACTTTCTGATAAATAATGGAGCAGCACATGTCCCAGACTGCAGCAGTAAATTTATGCCCAGCACAGAACTAAATACAGAATTTGAAACACACACAAATAAATAAATACACAAATATATACATATGTCTGATCCGTACACATTCCAACGTAAAGACCATCCATAAACACGGGGATACGACTCTGATGGAGATTTACAGAGCGACCCAAACTGAGTGCATCAGTTTACGGTTCTCTTCACTTACTGTGCAACTTAGAAATACAACAGTATGAATAGTCTGAGAGAGAACAGGGGTAAAAGGTTGGTGAGAGCTAATATTTCATTCTACTAAATAACTTAACTCTGCCAGGTTTAAAAAGATAAACAAGACATCGGCACAGTCGGGCTCCAGTGTTAACATAAAGATTTAAAACTGTATGAATTTTATACAGTATCAGTATCGCAAACTGAAAGAAGGTTGTGAGTGACACGTTACAAGTAAACTGTAATAGTGTAAGTAGACTGTAAGGGGGAGATGGCTGCGTCTCAGCATGAAGAGACTGTATTTGGACAGAATGTGTGTGAGTTTCAGGGGGTTGTGTGGGTGACAGAGTTGAAGTCTTGGCACTAAGGGCTGACTCCCTGAAGGTTCTTTGATGGCTCACTTGTAAAAGATTTCAAATGTATCCAGGTGAGTGTATTTGTACATGGCTCTGCTCTTTGTATAAACTGTAAAAGGCAAATAACTACTAGTATGACTCATAAAAAAACTTCCCAATAAAACTGGATGTTACTGTATACAGTAGATGCCAGCCACTGCCACTCAAACTTTAATTCCATAATGCCCACAAGACTGATCACATTTCCAGTAATTAAGTGTATTTCGACGTGATTGCTAGTCTGGACCCTCTCAGCATGCACACAGCTGTTACCATGTTGGTCGCTGAGGATTACTAAATGAAGTGTGTACACCCACTCGGACATGGAAACTGGTGTTGTCATGGTGACAGAGAGTGCAGAGTGATCCCCTAATGCTCGCTGAAGCTCCAGTCTGACAGAGGGGGCTTTTTGCAGACCTGGAATCATCTGCCTCATGCCGAGCAGATACAGTTGTTAGTGCATTAATATTCCCTTCTTTAAAAATGGATTAAGGGTATCTTAGTGATTATTCATACACTTGGCTTTCAAAGAGCTTTTCCATTGTGAGTGTCACTGAGATTCTGTCACACTTGAAACAGGCTAAGGGGTAAAGAGCACGAGAGGAGCAGTTACAAAGGATGATGACAGAGCATCATGCACACATGCAATATCACAGGAATCTTTCTGCTGATTGTGACCGATCATTTTTTAATACGAGAGTTCACACAGACACAGAATAGCTAAAATTTCTCTATGTTTTATACATAGATCTTACTGTACGTTACATAAATTAATCAGATTTGATGTGCAGGATACTGGAGCCTCTCTAAAGTACCTTTTTTTCACTGTGAGAGGAGGCATGACATGAAGCACAGTGCAGACATGCAAACACCCAGACAGGCATAAAGTACAGTACAATGCTGCCTTCAAATGTCAAGAAGCTCTTCGAGTGAAAGAAAAGATCACTTAATTGAAAAGCCATCTCTCAGCCTGCTGGCACACATTTTTACAGTACTGAACAGAAGGTGAGGTGTGGGTGTGTGTGTGTGTGTGTGTGTGTGTATGTGTGTGTGTGCAATGGTCCCATGCTGAAGGACAGGAACATTGGGGGTGTGATGATTGTTTTGCTGTACACATGCTGTAAGAATGGCCCTGGTAGTGTCTACAGGGACGACGGGCCCAGGGTAAAGACAGGGGGAGAAAGTCATTGAGCAGCACCGCCAGCTGTTTCCACTGCTCTGGGCTTTCTATAACATTCCTCTAAGCCTGAATGAGCTGCCAGGTGACACTGCTCTCAATAGAGCTCGCTAGTTCTGCCGCTTGCCCTTATTCCAGTTTTTCAAAGCATTTTCTGAATGTTTTGAATACAGGGTGAGTATGAGAATATCTTTGCCACACCTGAAGTGAGACTGTGGATGCACAAAACAAGTCATGCACCCACAAGTTGTAGACCTATAGAGTACACCAAGACAATACAATTCAACATGTACTAAAGTACACGGGTATCAAATGAATAGCCTATATCCTGTATTATAGTGTATGAGTTGATATGGTCAAAATATGAATGTGAAAAAAAATATAGACGTGCCTCTTAGTTTTAAAGGAAAAATGAAAACATGACCATTGCACGCACACGCACGCACGCACGCACGCACGCACGCACGCACACACACACACACACACACACACACACACACACACACACACACACAAACCTCATGATATATATGTAACATTATAAGAGAATGGACAGATTTACTTTTCACAACTGACATGTCGTCAGAGCTTCTGTGAGTGAACATACTGAAGCTAAACTGTTACATGAGCGACAGCCACAGCATCATGGGTCTCAATCTGGTTGTCGTGTCTCTGCAGGCATGACATGGCTACATATGTGGTAATGTAGTCCAGAACCAGCGTGCAATGACACTATTGTGTAAGAGGACGCAGACCTGCTGGGTAACATCAACTGCATTCATGTTGTGAGGAAAATACAATTTTGGCTTTTCCTGTATAACACTGAACCCTTCATAAACACATTTGAGAGCAACCCACAGTAGAGATCTACTATATTTGTTGTTTACTTTTCAGTTCCAATAGTGCAAGGCGTCCTGTTATGGCAGAGCTTTAAAAGCAACCTGCCTTTAAAGCTCTGTTTGTTCGTATTAAATGTCAAAAATATACCACATACAGCTTCAATACAGCCTTTCATCTCTGCCACTGAACATTAGACTGTGATCTTGTTACCTGACTTCAACTTCATCTCATCATTTCTCTGATGAGGGTATCAAATAGCCGGGGTAGTACATCTTAATTCTACAGGGGTCTGTGCAAGCAGGTCCTTGAGCTGGTGAGCTGAGCCTCATGAATCTTTCAAATGTCAGGAAGGTTTGCGCACACACACACACACACACACACATATTCACACACTTGTACACATTCATGCACGCAGTTGTGGAGGCACAGCTGCACGGAGACTGAAAATGATGTGGCCTTCACAGATGCTATTACCCGTCATTTCAATTAAGACATATGCGCCCGATGTGGATTTGATGGAGAAAGACACTGCGGGTGGAGAGATTAAGCACGCTCTCATTCCAGCAACATGTGCCACACGCTCTCCAAATTATCCTAATGACAGTAATTACAAAGCCACATTCAAGTCTGTGTTTGGGTAAGTAAGGGTTAGGAAATGGGAATAAACAGTATTGTCTGGCTATAGTATATTTCACCCTTACCAACAGACACAGGACCAGTGAAACATCAAGCTGCAAGTTTTGTTAATTCGTTAAGGAGATTTGCTCTAATCCTGAAAACTCCTACAAAACAAGGAAAGCACTTTTACTGTCCCTATGAATCACTGTACAGTACCATATGTGTGATTCAAAGACTTATGCATAGACTTTTTACTTGATATTTCAATATTGCGCTGCTTAATACACTGAGGAGCGTTGATTAAATGTAAGTTAATGTGCTTTGGCTTTGCTGTGTGTGTGTGTTTACTTTGAATAAATGGGTGAGAAAATATAAATGAATAAATAAAATTACAAGACAATAATAATGACAACAAATGACAGTTGAGTGGTAACAGCCAGAAAATAAAAGTCTGTGTGAAAATATAAATGAAAATCTCAGCTAAAGCTGAAATCATGCATTTTGAAACACAGATAAATAAAGACTCTTCTTTCTGTCTGTGTCAACACCAGAAAACTTTTAGGAGTTTGTTTTGTTAGAACATGTTTTTGTATGTTTCCTAAAGAGCAGTGAAAATCTGAAGTTAACTTATGGATGTTTTCCAGTGGTTATTCAAGGAAAATTACTGTGTGCATGTGTAGACAGCTTAATAACAACTGGAAATGACCCTGTGTATTTTTCCAATGTTTACAAGTACAAAATGGAGCTTAAAATTTATCAAAATGATCACCAGCTTGTGCTGTTGTTATTGTGCTTTCCACGTTCTTGACTTCTCTGCTTCCATTTGCTCCTAAAAGACTTGAAAAAGTGGGATGCTTTATATTATAGCCTGAAGCAAATAAATATTTTTGTTAATCAGATAATAACTTTTGACGTTCTGCTCCCTCACATGAATGATGAACTCTACAGTCTTGGCAAGTGTAGACCTAAGTGTGGCCTTGAAGCACTGAGAAGGAGGACATTTTTTTGCTTTCTTTTATTTTTGGAGTTCAAAGTAATATGATAATGCCACAAGGCCTTTGAAAATCTTGTTACTACGTATAAAAAAAAAATTGTCAGACAGTTGCTAACATGCTGACATTCATGAGGCTGCAATAAGAAAAAACTGCAGGGGGCTGCATCATCTCATGCTGAAAGAGCTGCTCTCTCCCTGGGGCTGGACTGAGGCCTGTCTTCATGTGAATGTGAAATGGTTATTTAATCTGGCCGTGTTCCGGAAAGTACTCGAGCATGTTCTCTGTATAAATATCAACGTTTTTTTATACTTGTTAGTTTTGTGTGAACCAGCAGAGAAAGGAGTGGGATACATGACAAATATGTTTGTTGTCTTTTAGAAGACGCACTTGTAGTTTATTGATAAATTCATCTGTTCATAGATTTTGGAACCATACAAATCTATTTATCAATCAGTATCAATTAGTGGTAACATAGCTGTTATTTGTGTTCTGGGCTAAAATACAGCTTCGTGCATTTGCTAAGATGTGTCCAATCTCACAATAAAAAAAAAAAAAGCACAGTTAAGTGTGTCACATGGAGGCAGTGGGCAGTGACCTTCAAGAGTAACATTTGAGTCAAAACAAGACGGTCAGCCCTTTTCCTATTTCCTGCACCCTGTCTGTTAGGAGTGTGTGACGCTTAGGTTCCTCTCCGCCCGAAGCTCCACCAAATAGACAGCCCACTTATCAACTCATTTCACATCCATGGTGCCACTCATTACTCATGTATTCATAGCCTCTGCAGTTTAATTACAAGACTAATCACAACAAACTATCTCCTTCACTACTGAACCAGCTGCGGGCCTGAGGGATTCAATGCAGCTAATCAGTTCGATGTTTGCTGTTTTCTTCAGGATCACCACTGCAGCTACATGGAATTTGATTCTATGTATTATCTAATATTGACTAACAATGTCAAAACATATTAAGAGAAGCAAAACCATCCATGCAATTTCTCTGTGTATTAGCCAGAAAGAAACCAAGTTGACAATTCCTCACTGGTTTATAATAACCACAAAATTTCACAACATTGATCAGTTTGCAGGAAAACAGCAAAGGTCAAAAGAAACCAATGTAAATACTGGGACAATGACATTAAAAAACTCCATACTGATAGGACTGGGAGTCAAGCTTCAGTTCTGCTTGAAGAAAGCAGCTAACCACCAACCCACCATAATAACAGCATTCAAAAAAATTGTGTTTATCTTTTGTGGACACTTTGGCTAGTTCAAAGTACGACCTCCCAGTAATGACAGAAGAATGACTATGGCAGTCTTATTTTTCCCAGAGAGTTCAGTCAGTGGAACTGGGGTATAGTCCTATTACTGCTCAACCAGAGCATCCTCTTATCTGTGCCTGTTTCAGGTACCTCCACTAAAGAAGCTGTGACAAGTAGCCATCCAGCCAGTGCAGTCTCACAGGACCTGGGTCCCTGAAGGTACACTCCTCCATGCACTCACACTCTAACATTCAAAGACGGATTATCTACAACAGCATCAAAACTTGCCCATCAGTGTGAGGCAGTACTGACAACTTCTGTGAGAGGGCCCCATCAAAATAAATAGAGGTCATTCTCACACTCCTCTCTTCTCTCAGCCCTCCTCACCCCTCCCTCCAAACACCCACGGAGACAGTTTCAGGGACCCATGTGGATGAAGAAGAACTGCAACCAAACTCCTCCAGGGAGGCAGACTCGACAGAAAAAAAAAAAAAAAAAAAATGCACCTACCAAGCAGTGGTACACCTGCCACATAATAGGCCTACTTCAAAGGACAGAGAACACACATACACAGTGTGCTGAGTGGCTGCTTGTGCAACACGACCAAAAGGTATAAGAAACATACTCTTATGGGAATACATTACTCACATGGCCACATGGTGCAGCACAGATCAAACAATCTGGAAAACAGTTGAAGTTACTACATGGTGAGTACACGTGCGCTGAGTGCTGATGCTTTGGATTGATGGTATAGTAAAATCTCATTAGGGGCTGTGTTGAAACCTGGCCCAGCACTGTCTCTTTTTCAGTTCTCCTTCCTTTTTGTTTTTTTGCCTTTGTCAGTCTCTTTTCTCTTCCTTCCCTCCAATTTTTCCTGTATCTCTCTGTCTATCTGTCTCTCAGTTGTGTTATAAATGAAATCTGTTGAACTGCTGAATTTAACAAAGGTTTATGTCTAGAAAACGCAAGGTCATGCGTAGCATCGGCCGGCTCCCCACCTGCTTTAGTGCAATTTGTTTGCCGTGTGTGTTTATCACATATGCAGCCATTTCTGCAGTGAGGGCTGTGCCACGCTGTGCATACGCGCACTTTGTTACCGCCGACAGAAATGCCTCACCAGGGAGAAGCCTTTAGTAGAGCACGTATAAACTCGTGCCTTTTAGTGGCATGGGAAATGCTGAAATACATACATTTATGGGGTCTGTTTCTGAGCGCTACACACTAAACTCAAGAGTTTGACCTTGCCACTGCTTTGCACAGGCTTTTCAAAAATGCTGAGGTGACTGTTTTAAACAATGGATAATTAATGCTCTTCTTCCAGTTCCTAGGAGTGGCTTGGATATCTGGTCATGTCATCAGACAGGGTACGTTACATTAAAAATATAAAAGATTAGACTTCATAAAAATGGAGTTTGGCTGAGAAGTTTAGAAGGGAAACATTTGCTAGAGTGGTCTCATCGTTGGTGAAGAGAAGGGGGCAGCAACTTGTTGGCCTTTCAGCTGCACCAGTCAGAGCCATCAGATAAGGAAAGCAAACAGGAGATAAGAGAGTGCCGCTAGATCTCTCAGCAGGCCTGCATTAATGCTACTAATGGCACAGTGCACTTTAGGGTGAGCTTTTGATGACACAGGCAGCTGGGTGATGTTTCCATATGTTCAACAAACATTGGAGGCCCTGTATAGCTGGGTCACACAAGAACTCTGAGCACAGTTGGCCTGAGTGCAGCAGAATGATGGACGGGAGACTATCCCTGCTCCCTCCCCCAGCCCCTATAATTCATAGCAGTCCAGCCTTTTGCACAACAGTCTCTTGTTCTTCAGAGTATTTTGGCAATCAGAGCCACATGCTGCATGAACATTTATCTTACTTTCACAAAAATGTGGGCTTAATGAGGTAATTTGGGGTACGATGCTAGACTGACGTGGCAGAAGAGCTTCAATGTGTGGTCTCTACACAAGCAGAGAACAGGTCAGGGGTATGAGAGCTTGTTAGTTGTGCGCAATAAATGGCACAGGCTGGCTCTTTTAGCTGACGCAAACACAGTACAGCAAGAGAAATTATCACAGGACCCGGTGGTGGATGGAAGACACAGTAGGACTAACGGGAAATGTTTTTTACAACCAGGTGGCACAAGGTGAGCTGAGCAATCAGCCATCAGTTTCACCCCAGCTAAGAGAAATCATTTAGCCTTGAAGCACACAAGCAGGTCTCCCTTTCTGCCAGATCTAGCAGATGACTGCTACTACCATAATGACCTTTAAAATATGCCTCACCATCTGATTTCATTTTTAAGCCCAACATAAAGAGCCACCAACACAGATAAGTACAGAGAAAGAGAAATGAAAAATGAAAAAAAAAAAATCACAAAATAATCCAGGCGATACAGTTGCACAGCTATCACTGCTGTTCTTATCCAGGAATAATCAATTGAGATTCATGTTGTTAACAATTGTTTTCCTTTCCAAACAGTACCACAGCAGTTTATAAAAACCTTTATTTTTTTCATGTATCAGACCAAACTGTTTTCCATTCGGGTATGTCTGGCCAGTCAGGCCGTATGGAACAGAAGAGGCAGAGAGGATTCTCTTTTAGCAGAGAAGCACAAACATAAAAACAACCTCTTAAATCCACAGCATAGCAGCCAAAAACACACAGACACATCAGCCAGATAGCACTTCTTCAAAGTAAGCCTGCTCAGGATATGAAATGAAATGATGAAGAGCAGGTGAAAAACATTGCACACATCAGTGCTGCCGCTCAGACAGAGCTGAAAATAGTTCTCCTCACCTGACTGAAGAGACGGAGAGAATCTAAAGGATGGACAGCAAATGTCGGCCTGCCTGTACACTTCAGGATAAATGATGGATACAGATGAGTTTTACACTCCAAAGCCTCGCAGCTGACAATTATATAACCCAGTAAGGTGAGGTAGAGATGATGCAAGGGGTAAGATATGGATACATTTTTAACTTCATTAAACTCTAAGAGTTACTGGCAGTGTAAATTGTCTGTGGGATATCTGCAGCATATTCCAAAGCTCAGCATGTCAAAGCATCTGTCTACCTATGAGGAATATTCTGGGTGTCTATCCTCAGCCACATGTTTTACTCAGTATCTTTGCTGTATCATGTTTTATTGCTCTGTGTTTTGGAACAGCACAAATTAGACATTCTTGTCATGAGTGATGAGAACTGTGGAGGTTCGCCTTAGGCTATTTGATGTCAACATGGAATATGTGTGGCACTGTATCGTCTTTAAACAATAAAAAAAATGCAGCATAAGCAATGAAGATAAATCCACAGGCTTGAGGCAGCCTTCACCTGTTCAGTATAGAAGCTATTGCAGAGGCAATGGCTGTTTCCTGTTTCCTCTGCTGCAATTACTTATTATAGCCATCGCACGCATCACAGTTAATAGGGCGAATATTTAAAATCAAGATAAATATTACATGTCAACGTATACCTGCTCAGCATTAAACTACATGATCTTTTTCGTACTGATTACCATGTTGTCATAGAAACAGTGGCCACAGAAATCATAGTCTGCCAAAATACAACTAAGAATGGGGCTCATACCTCATGTGGGTTGTAATCGTTAATTTAGAACTGCATGAAGGAAGCTGCAAGGATGCAACTGTACACAAGTAAACACATACATATATACATGTACATTAATATGAATTGTACTATCTGTTCAGCACTCGCAGGTTGAGCAAGAATAATCATAATTTCTATTACTATGCAGCGTCTGATAAAGTATACAATTATAAATGAGGTATTACAGCCCTATGAGGATCTAATCTTATTGGTTGTTTACAAAGTATCGTTCCTCTGAGAGACTTGATCAAAGACTACTTCTTCTGCACTCGCAGTGACATCATGTGTAAACAGTGAGTGCTGCAGTGGGTGTGTGTGGGTGTTTGTGTGTGTGTGTGTGTGTGTGTGTGTGTAAGTCAATGGAAAAGAAAAGACTGGAGGCAGGGCCTTCTCCCATGTTGAGACTTGGATGAAAATTTTGTGCAAATACAGCAAAAAGCCTGTGACAGCGTGCTTAATTATTTTTGGCTGTAGCAGGCCCTGCCACTGCCTGGTGGTGCCCAGCGGTGCCTACCTCTCAGGGGGGCAGAGACATGCCGCCATCTGGGGGTGTGTCTGCCCCGGCCTTGTTAGCATAAACCTAACTACAGATTCATGAAATTACCTCTGAGACGTCTTCGAAATACACACAGATCTGTGGCTATGGTAAATAGATTGCCCTTACTGCAGTCCTCATAAATAAAGAGAAAACATACCATTTTCGCTATCCGGTATCTGCAGTGGAGAAGAAAATGGAAAGGTAACCTCAGCGGACGTGAAAATGAAATATGAGAGTGTGAAATGGGGGTAAATGCACTTGCTGGTGTTTTCTTTAAGCATCTGCTAAGGTGGGGTGTGACATTGCTGAGGTAGGCTACAGGAAGGGTACAATGTCTCCCGGGTGACTTAAGGGGGAAGTTTCTCTCACACATTGCTCTCCACACAATCGCAAAAGAGCAGTGGGAATCAATATATTTCCTAGAACACCTCTCAAAATGTTTCTCAAGACAAAAATGGTTTGTTTTCCGAAGTCTGCCCTCAACTGCTAGTCGCAGCCCCAAATGACAAAAGGTGGAAAACAAAGGTAACTGCTTTAGGTTTTCTTGCCATAAGTAAGTATAACCTCTTTCTTCTCCCTCTCTTCTGCTGGCCTCCCACTGTGCCAAGGGAAGAAGCAGGTTGCCTGATGATGGCAGGCGCCCACCACTGACCTGGGAAATAAATCCTTTAACAGGTGGCCAGCATGGAGGGGAAGGGCTAAATCAGCAGCACACCTTCCTGCTGCCGCGGAGGCTGGCTGTTTTATGTGCCTTAATTACACAGTCCTCCAAAACCTTCACCCCCATCTTTTCTTTCCCTGCACCCACTGCCCTTCATTCACCCTCTGACTCCAAGGAACCACACACACACATAAATGCAATCAGGCACATGCTAGCTTAGTTTCCACCATGTAATCAGTTCAATTCAAATGTCAGGTGTTGAGTTAATACAGTTTAACACAGCGATATGAGAAAGTTGGTGGCATTTTAACTACAGAGAATATCCAACGTGTTGGTAATATCCAGACTGAAATTTCTCAGACAGCTAGAGAATGGTGTGTTGTGACATCTATTCCTGTGCGCCTCTATTCATTGATCCAGTTTCTGAATGATACCACCGATTTTTGGCCCTTGACTCCATGGGGAGATCAGCCATGTGTAGTTTTGTCAGCCTCTGTAGCTAAGCAACTGAGCATTACAGTGAAAGAGACCAGCGCTTGCGGCGGTTGCTAGGGAACTGCTAGAGAGTGTTACCACTTGTGAATGGCGCTTCGATATATCAGCCTCTAATGGTTAAGGTCTGATGGAGCTTCGCCTAGAAGGAGATGAGGGATCGGCAAGCAGGCAGCATGCTCCATCTCACCAGCTATACCATATGTCACAGTCGACAAGTCTCCGGAGTCCCACGCATCAGCACACATAACAACCAGATGAAAATGATGGCAGGTTTTTCCTCAATAGGAAACCATTTGCATAGAAGTGGAAACTGAATAATTGAGAGGTGTGGGAGAGAGCATGGTGGCTGAATTGGGATGAAGGGATGTATGCCTGCCAGCCAAATCCATTAGCCAGGCCTTGCTTGGCTGAGGCAGGCAGCTGATGGGAAGGCTCTGTTATCGGACACTAAAGGACACTAGGGCTGGCCATCACCACGCCTGCCCTCTCTACTCTTTGCCTCAGGGAGAGAGAGAGAGAGAGAAAAAGACAGAGAGGGAAAGGAAAGGAGGCGAAATGACAGAGACAAAAAGTGAAACTGAGGGTGAGACCAGAGAGGTTCAATAACTGAAAAACTGAAGAGGTGTTGCCCTGTTACAGCTTTATAATTGGCCTGCAAGGGCGGTCAAATGAGAGGCTACTTATCGCGCATAGCAGTTCCACAAGAATACTTGTCCATCTCTATAGCTGGAGCCTATTTAAAAGAGCATTAGGACAAATGAAGCGTTGAAAAAGAGGACACCATCTCTCTATTTAAGCCAGGATAAAAAAAAAGAAGTGTTAGACAATTGGATCTCATGCAAAAAAGTACCTATGTTGGGTTCTGTTGGGGGCTTAATCGCCCAGGAGAATATAGTGGACAAGCACAGAGTAGCCTTCACAGAGGACATGTCTGTAAGACAAAATCTGCCACAGTCGCTACAGCACACACAATCCAGGGTCAAAAGATAGATGTCCTTTGTTTTACAGATTGTAAAGTCCATTATGGCAAATTTGTGATTTTAGGCTACATAAAATAAACTTATTGGGCCTGACATGACTATAAGTTAGAAATTAATAAATGACCTGTTATCTGAACATTTTAACTTCACTGGTGACAGGAATGAAGTTTAAAAAATAGTTAGAATAGACTATAAGAATATATAGAATAGAGAAGGCTTCCCTCTAAATGTAAACAATGTAAAAAGTCAGGGATGTTCTCATAAAGATCTACACAATTTTTATTTCTACCTAAAGCTCCATAAAGTGTTATTTGAGCATTTAACTTTGAAATAAATGACTCAAGTGTGAGAGGGTTGCTTCCCAAGATTTGTCATATAAATTCCCAGAGCAGAAAGTTAATACTACACTTACATTCATCATTTGACATGACAGTGGGCTAAAGCAAATTGCTCTCTATCTGCCAGACACCAACAGGATGGTGATACCAACTTAATAAATCCATTGTGTAACAAAAGCTTTGTTGCCAAAATGTAGTTTTTCACTTCAGAATTGCTTAAAACAACTTTAAAAATGACTCACTGTTAGCTGTTAAAATTTGTGAAACCACAGCACAGTGGATGCAGCGCTTGTAGTTTTGATCTTTGAGGTCTTTGAGCTGACTTCCTGAGTAAATGTTGTGTTGATCTTGTCTCACACCGTGGAAAGAGCTAAAGCAAAAAGTTAACATCCAATATTTGACAACAGTGAATAGAGCAACTGTTTTCAAAGAATCCCCACTAATTCTAACATTTCTTTCCATCTCTTTCCTCAAATTTGCCATTTCAATGTGTCTCTGTTAGCGGTTTACACTAAGTATCTCTGCGTGAAAGAAAAACACTTTGCCGCAGTGATGCATTGCCAGTCAGATTTATGCTGCACAGTCTGGTGATCCTGGAGAGGGAGACATCCAAACAAAGATAAAGAGAGAAAGAGAGGAACACTACCCTAAGACTGACGCTGCTTGTACGGAATCCAGTACAGCATGACAAAGTCCTGGCTTTGAATAAGCACAGAGAGACACAACTCAAAATAATGAGCATCAAACAATAACCATCAACAGGGCATTTCAATATAACATATTGATTTGTGGGTCTGGGTATAGTTTTTGCTCTTGCAGCTCAATGAATTTAAGGAGAAACTAAATCTACTTCGGGGAAACAGAACCCAAAACAGAAACTAATCACATTCAGCCTCAACCACAATGATGGTGTATAAAGATGCTTCTTCCTCAAACAAACAAATAGAGGAGAGACAGAAATAGAGGGCAAGACAGACAGGAAATGGTGGAACATAACAAGTATTTGCTGTTCAAGGCCTGAGTTTCATTGCCCCTTATGACAGAAATACATGATAGCTTACACACAGAGAAGAAGAGGGGACAGCCACGGGGCCTGCTTTAAGAGGATACAGCTGTATGTGTTTACAAAGCTTGCATCTCCTAAAGCTCTCTCTCCCTCAACACACACACTGAAAATCAAGCATGAACAGATATGCACAATTAAATTAGCTCTGAGCTCTGTTTAACCGCATCTGCCAAATAAAAGACATTAAAAAACATGACCCATAAAATTTCAACTTTACATCTTCCTGTCCCCATAAGATCACTGAATAGAAAATTAGGTTCAAGGACATGCTGTTCTCTAATGTTAAGAATAGCATTATTGGAGTAATACTGGGTATTCATCTGTGGGAAAGCCCTCACTGTGAATACTCACATTATGTCATATGCTATTTGGTTGGTGGCCTCACCCGGTGTGCTTTATTACACTGTAAGTGAATAAATGCTCAACATGCATGGATCAAGCAGGAATCAAACTGTTAACCTATGGTGTTAATGCTATGCTATTCAGTTACAGTATAAAACACATGCTGCCACTCTCACCACAGTAAACTTCCAATGCAAAACTCTGTTTCTTTGATCTCGACCAAACCACATAAGATTGCAAATAATTACTGCAACATAAACCTTTTTGTGCTTTCACACCATTTTGTCACCACAGAGTAAGCAGGTCTAGAAATCTCAGTCCATATTAAAATAGGCATTTTGCAAGAAGAAATAGCAGCTATCACATGCGAGTGGCACTGCATTCCAATGAGTTTGGCAGTGCTACAGGAAGTGCATCCCTGCAAAGCGTTGAAGCCTCATTTGCATGTTTTCATATTTAATTCTGGACAGGAGAGACAGGTCTTGATGTGGCCTAATGTGATGCCTGACATTGCCTAAGCCCTGTAATTATTTCCCTGACCTGCCCAACAATCATCTTTCCTCCAGTTAATTGCGAACATAAACAAATCCTCAGGTGGTCCAAGTTCATAGGGAATGTTTTGCATGCATAACGGCAGTCTCACCGCAAAGACTAAACGACTGTCAAATTCTCCCAAGGCTCGTCACAACTTGTTCCATTGCCGCTTCCTGAAGCGCTAAATGACAGTTTTTCTCAAACAGCATGATTGAAAGACTGATTGATAATGATAATTATTGGAAACATGATGGCGAATGTATGATCCCTCCCAAGTAGAAACATAGGAAGTATTCTAAAAGAAAAAAAGATAACCAAGAAGTTCAGAATGAATAATTAATATAATTCCAACTAGTGTTATCAAGCTTACTGAGTTATGGAAGCCATCGTTGCTGACTATTCAGTATTTCAAAAGACATGGAATGAGGTAAATGTCTTTTTCCTTGGATATGGCTCTATGTTCTGTTCAGATATCTGCACAGTGGCACTTTTATTGTGGATCTTTTGTGTCATGTCTGTGTGTGCTTAATGTCGCTGCGAGTGAATATTTAATGAAGCCATGGCAAGCTCTCCACTGCTGTTCATCTGGGCATCGAGTCAGCGGAAAAACTCTCTCTCTGGTTCTGCCATCTGTTGGAATCAATAAGGGGGGCTTGAAACCCCCAGCCGCCGTTCAGGGCTCCAGCATGTTGACGATTAAAGCTAACCCCTCTCTCTGTTCCTGCAAGTCCTGCTCACCACCAGCAAGGTTAAATGGCAGGTGCTGAAAGAAGTATATTATATCCTGCACAGTAATGCTAATCCCTCAATTAAATTATAGCTCCTAAGCAGACAGGCCTTTCCTGGCGCTGCAGCTCCGAAAGCAAAGCCCTGCGACATGTTTGCGCACTACAGTCTGCACTTCATGCTGGGGCTTTGGATGGATTTACGGAGGGAATGATACTCTGCAGAAAGACAACAGTACACAATGTGTTTGTGCAGGGTAACTAGACATTAAAAGCTCTGGGATGTGTTTGTTTAGTGTGGCTGAAGCGTTATGGAGCCTTCAAACAACAGGAACATTCAAAAATCCTCTTTGTCCTGTTTGCTTTCGTCTGATGTTTACAGTATGCGGCTGTCATGGGTGCACAGCAATAATGTCAGTCTGCAGCAGATGGGAAAAGACTGAAGCAATGTCCTTCTTCTTCAGCCCAGAGGGGTGCTCCTCCTCTAATGGGGAAAAATAAGGTTGTTTAATTGTAGTTTATTTCAGAGCCTGATTGCTTTTATTGAGCTCCATTATTCTTGTTAATGAGCCTGTAATGTGAATGCTGATAATGTGAGAGCAAGTCTTTTCCTCACAATGTGAGATCCTAGCGTTTTCTGGCCACTAAATCCTTGGCTCCTTTTCTTAGCCAAGCATCTGTTTGCAGCTCCCTGCATAGCTGTCATTGACCTAGCAATCAGTCAGGAGTGAAACTTTATGTCCCATGGTTAACATTTCTTACCTGGAAACTGCCCCAGATGTAATGAAAAGCAAAAGATGTGTCACAGAAATTCACTGGTGGATAGTGGAAAGTCAGGGATGTTTACTTTTCTAGAAGAGTTTATCAAGGAATGTTTACAGAAATTTACTCTAAAGTTTTTAGTGTTTTCTCCCATATACACGAAAAAAAAAACAGTGCACGCACGCACACACACACACACACACACACACACACACACACACACACATTAATGTTATGAGCAACAATTTCTTTTGCAAGAGAGCAACAACATTTTGACTGTCATTCGTATTTGGCAAGTCGACTGGCATTAAATTGGGTTATGCAGTGACAAGTGTGCTAAAATGTTGTTGGCATTTGGAACAGGGAGAAAGCATTAGCATTACACAAAGAGTGCATTATGAGTGAATAATGCACTGTGGTACCAGTTTGGACATGCAGCAAAGCGAATGTCAAAACTCATTCTAACACACATTCTTCAGCCCATGCAGCCGCATATCACGCTTAAACAAGGATACAAGGGATCCTGTCTCCTGCTCATTCCTTCATTATGATAAGCACAGAAACAGCACAAGAGGAGGGAGACGCCAGTGCCAGAAATGCAGATATAGATGATAGCAGTCAGTCAGCATGGCAGCAACTTGCTCATCACGGGTCATGGGAGGACTGGAGCCTACCTCAACATGAATTATGTAAAAGGCAGGAAAACACCCTGTCCATCACACGGCAAGAACACAGACAAAGAAAGACACATCGTACACTCAACTGTGGATACTCTGGTGCCTTCAATTCACCTAATCCAGATGTGTTTGGAATATGGGAGAAAAACACAGAAAACTCTGAACACATCAAAAAGATCAAAAAGATCCAAAAAACACAACTCCAGGACTTTTTTGCTGCGACTGCCATAATATACACTCACCCTGATACACACTCAGTTTTCTTTTTGTTGTTGTTGTTTGTTTGCTTCTACTTCCAGTATGCAGAAGCATTCACTGATCTGGTTACTGCAGAAGGAAAAGTGCTCTGAGGGTAACTAATGACATCAGACCCTTATAACATTAATAACTGCTGACAACATTTGATCCCTGTTACACTGGTCTGACGAGAACACTTATCTATGCAGTTCAGTGATGTAATGTTTGCCACACTGTATTCCACCAAGCACAACACCGAGCTTGGTGGAATACAGGGCATCATATCATTGGGCAGTTGCTTGCTTAGGAAACCTGCCAGCTGATAATGGCTCTGTAATGTAATTACAGTCCTATCAGGGCAGTTATTTCACAGACTTATGAGAACACATTTTGCTTCACAAAGATCCTGTTCCATTCTCTGAATAAGCCATTAAACTGGCTTCAGACTGTCACAGCCATCAAGCTTAAACCCTCAAAATTATAATGATCAACTTGTCCTTGCAAACTATCAGAGAACACATAACACTAATACTACTCTGATGAATTTAGAGTGAAGGAGGATAAATGAAAGACAAAGAAAATGACTATTAACAAACTGGAAGAATTATGAAACTGTTTTAAATCCCGTAACCTCCATATAAACCAAATCTTTTTATGTAGCTTTCCCATCTGCTGCTACCACTGCTGTGAAGACCAAGACTGCACAATAACACCCTTACAGACACACTCACAGGCTGCAGAAAGGAGGCACTTTTCTTTGTGCAGAGGCCTCTATGACTTCTGAGAAAATGTAATAGCTGATATTATCTCACATTGCCTCTGTAAAAAGAAATAATGGGGTCCTCTCCATTAAAGACCACATCCAAATGCTACAGCATTTCTTGTTAATGTATGTTTTAGAAACACATGAGAGGAGAAAAGTAATCAGTGCCACTGCATGAAAACACTCTAAATCTGAGCCTTTTCTTCTCTGATCTTGCCACCACCACATTATCGGTTTTCCCTGTGAACTAGACTGTATTCGTTTTCACTGAGGGTTTATCAGTGATGACATGCTGTGTACTCGTGTTGACAGAACAGAGGGTTGTTGCTCTGCATGAGGCCAACGGGGTACAGCCATACCCAGGCTGGCTGCTTCAAAGCCCAGGAGAGAAAAATCTTTCTATTCCCTTTTCTTACCCCCTTCTTCACTCTCTGTCTCTCACCCGTACATGTTTAATGAGCTGGCATCTTTTCTTTCAATTTTTATATCCAATCCCCCCCACACACAAACTGCTCCACTCCATCACTTTCCCTCCATGCCCGCACTTGCTTTTACTTGTTTCTCTTTTTCTTCCTCATCCAATGCTCTTCCTGCTGGCATTCACAATGCTCCAGAAGGGACTGAGGAACACTACCATCCTTTGCTATCAAGAAACATTTTCTACCACAGTACTTCACATTCTCTGCGCTAACATTCACTGTTCCACATTCCACGCCAAAGGTATGAGGTATGCAAGAAAAAAATTACATTTTAGTGGGGGTAACAATGGAGTGAATAAAAGCTTAAGAAGTGAATTTGGGGTTCACAGACCTGTGAATATGTAAAAAAGATAATCATAGAAAATGGCATATCTTGCACTTCAATTTAAGTACAAGAATAGTTCTAATCAGAACCCATCATCATTTTTGTGCTGTAAAAAACTAAAATTAATTCTTTGTGTTGGAGGATTGTAAGGCAGGCGAAGAGAATGGCATTAATAAAAAAGCCTATCTCTCCTGCACGATTGGGTTTTTCCATTTTGCTACTTCCTGTCAAAAGCATCACTCCATAAAACAGGACAAATGAGATTCCATGAATAGATGAATGGTTTCTTCATACATGTTCAATCTAAATCAATCATTAATGAGTTAATTTGTCGAGGGGATGGGATAAAGCTCCATCACACAGACCACAACGACTCCATCTCTTTGACAGGGAGAGCAGACTTCGGGGAATGGCTGGATGACTGCCTCCTCATGAGTGTAAGAGAGTCCGGCAGCCTCAGTGTCTGCGAAGCCAATGTGTAGCACTTCAAGAGACATGCTGACACTGGGAGTGTGAACCTTGTGCAGTAATTAACTACATCCTGCTTTCTTTGCAGAGGCAAAAGCAGAGATGCTAGAGACTGAATACTCATTTCTGGCCTCATTGAGATGGTGGTCTGTGAGCCACAATAAGCCGATCGCGCAGATTATCTCCACGCTTCTTTTAGCAAACCATGTGTAAATGTTCAAACTTAGAAATGACTTGATTAAGGGTTAAGTCAAAGTGTGTTTTTTAATGAATCAGCTTCCTCAGAGGACCAGCTATGGCATTTGCCTCAGTATCTCATGTTAGCACATGCAAGCAAAACAAAGACTGTGAAGCAAAGAAAATAAAAAAATAAGTAGTAGACTTTAATCATGTTCCGTGGGAAAATAAAAATCTGCCAGTCAGAGGAGATGAGGAGAGGAGATAAATAATAGGAGGGGAGAAAGAATGAAAGTTGTTGCAGAGCAGGATCTGATTTATCTGCAGTGGTTCATATGTGAATAGTAGAGGAGGCCAGAATGTTCCAACAGGCTGGGGATGTCTGAGGAGGCCTTGGACAGTGATTTATGGATCAGTGGTGGATGTGTTAATGGACTGGGCCTATGGAGCATATCCATCCCAGGTATGGAGCCCCGTACCAAGGATGGATATGCTCCATGGCAGTCTCTCAGAGCAGCACAACACATCATCACTGAGACTGACAGCGTTTTGGATGTATATAAACACAGGGCCTAGTGTCAGCCCCTGTTAAAGGATGAATAGGCCACTGGTGACGCACTTCACAAACATTAATATAGCACAGCAGGAAAACAGGGATTGAGACAGGTGAGAGAGGTTAAGAACAGTGTGTGTACTTTTACCATTTTGTTCCAAAAACAGACGTAGCAACTCTGACACAATGATTAATAGTGCAACATTTAAACTTTCACACAAAATAGCACACAGCTGGCTAAGGCTTGATAAATATTCATTTAATTTACATTCTTCAAATATAGAGGGTGTGTATTGACTTCCTCAAATGATACTACAACCATGTTACCCCCCCTAACCACCCCACGGCTACATAAATCAGGAGAGTTTGAATGAAAATGTTAAGGCCATCAGAATCGATCAGTATGACATATTGGAGGTTAACGTGAATGCCTGTAGGTGTCATTAAGGTAAAACAGACACTGACTGGGACAATATGAGCAGCTCAGACACAAAGGAAGTAATGTTATATTAAACAAAGCCTGAAGGCATAAAGACACCTGGTCTGATTTTAAAGCAGGATTGTTCTGCCCGACCAAACAAGAAGGACTTCAAAGGATATTCAAATCATCTGTGGACAGGTTTGTAGATGCTTTATTGCGAGAAAGTATCAGAAAATACAGGGCCAATAAGTGACTAGTCTGGCCCAAAAGAAAATATAAAAATGAACACTGCATGGATGTGGATGTAATGATAGCAATTATTTTTGCTCTATTGCTCATTTATTATCATTATTCATCCATTCCAAAAAAAAAAGTACTGCAGCTGCGCATTTCACATAAATGTGCACGTGCATTTATGTATAAAACTTTTACAATGTGCATGGCGTACTTGTAAATAAATATTACTCAAAATGTAAAATCTTCTTCACAGCAAAACATTAAATCTCCTTAGAGTAAAACAAACTTATTTGGACTTATTTGCCACATAAGCATAGCATGCACTTGAATTCTTGGTTTGAGTATTTCTCAGGCAAAAAAGTGGCTACCAAACATGTCAAAATAGGGAGGACCCTCTTGCATAGTAGCAGTGAGCTATCTATTATCTGATGCTATGCCAATATCGGTGCATGCCTGCTGTCTTGGTGCCTGCTGCAGTGTTTTTTCCTGATATAAACAAACACAATAAAGTCACAAAGTTGGTTACAAAATCATTTGCTCCTTTCACACAGAGATCCCGCTATACTGCTGTTAAGAAGACACTTCATTATGCTGCTCTTGGTTGTTTTTGGCGTCTGTCCTGCCATGCTGCTGGCTCAGTGGCTGTGTGACTACCCTGCCCTATCTATCTCCACTGCCGGCTTGAAGGCGGAGCAACAATGCCCCGCCTCCATTCTGGATTTGTGCCTTTTATTCATATCGGTGAGGTGGAATAGAGACGCAAACATTCCCGTCTTGAGCAGGTTGTGTAAAAGGAGCTTTTGTTTGTCAGTTATAATTAGTCATGTTAAAAGAAATTCCTGCACACAATTACAGTGATTGGTAATTAATTAAAAAATGATTAAATAGATTTAAATAATTGAAAATCACAGTAGATTAAGGTGATGACCTTCCTGTTAGAGTCAATGAATCATTTTAGTTTTCATTATTTAATTTTTAAATTTACCTAAAATAAAAATAAGAAAACAAGAGTGATTACTGATAATTAGTCTCTTACAAATACAACAAATATTCCACAGTGGAAATCTGAAGGGAGACCGAAACCTTTTTGCCATCAGATTAACAAGCAAATAACACGCCTCCATGGAACGCAAATGAGAATGGATTGTGGAAGAAGATATTTTAATTCACAACACCCTCAACCTCTCCGTAATACAGCTTCCTCACTGCTCTGTTTTGGCTGCAAACTCTCTCAAACTGCACAATATGTGAATAATTGCTATGTTTTATCAAGGCATAAACCAGGTTTGAAGAAAGTTGAGTGCCAGACTCCGACAGCTCAGCAACACCAGCCATGTGTCTCTGACAGAATCCAAACCTTGTAAACACCATTAAAACATCAGGGCCTATAAACCACTTTTATGAAGTAAAGAGGCAACTTTACAGGTTTTGTACTATGGCTCCTAAAATGTATGACGTGCCTATTGCTGCTACCTCCATCAGAGCAGGATAACAGGGCTGAGACAACTTTCAGAAATCCACAGCAGAAACCTGTTTACACTGGAGAAATGTTAGTCTGGATGTCTTAACATTGATTAATGATCACAAGTTATAGATACATACATTTGCATGAATGTGAGAATGTTGATTTATGTGTATTAATGTCCTTCTCTAAATCATTTTTGGACACACCACATTTGGTTATTATTCTGTTCACTGGGAGTCGGTGCAGTTTAACAGTGTCTCAGCACTCAACGTTTTTCATGTAATAACTCTGGAGGAGTTTGCCTGGTGGTGCAGAGGGTCACTGTTTACACTTTACTAGTGCTGTTAGACGCAGTCCAACGGAAGCCAATATCCATTTGTAAAAGACCTATTACATGAGGCAAGTGTCCTTCGACGCTGCTCCCCCCCTCTCCTCCTTTCACATACGGTAGCCTCTTATTCAGATTGGTCAAAAACGGCCCCAATTTCAGTGGGTATATAAATAAATAAAGCCAAGAAAATCACTTATACAGTATTTTGGAGCCAACATTCATCATTGTCAGCAGGCATATACAGTTCATATGCCCCTAACACGTCCCATTTCCCCACCAGCAGCCATCCTGCCGTTTGATAGGACAGCATCCTAGCTCATTTATAGAAGAGCCTGTCAGTTTTGTGCTATTTACTAATGTAAATGTCCCCTGGATGAAGTCATCGTCAGGCATACCCTTGCTGTGACAGGAAAACAGGCAAGCGTAGCCATTTTGACTCATATTTGCGTCCGTGCTGCATAGATTTGAATACCTACTCTGCAAAAGTAGTTGAAGGTCATGACGACCTCCAGGCAATATATGTTATAGTGCTTAGCTTACCTTGTGCGAAAAACTCTGTCACAAAGTTCAGGAGGAGCAGCGCAAAGATAGGCAGTTGACATAAAAGCCTCTTTACAGAGAACTGTATGACAACCGTCAAAGTAAAGTCTAACATTTCATTCATGCCTAATCTAATAAGCCGTGTTAGGGGAAATATTCTTGTGTTGCCTTACAAGTTTTAGACTCTACAGACTGGAAATTGTGTTGTATACACAAGCTATAAAAACATTTGCTCAACAACAACAGTCTAATGGTTTACATACATAAACAGAGTACCTATATCCAGTAGCATAAAGCATGCAGAAGAGGAACTGGCTGTTGATCCAAGCAGCTGAGGTTACTGCCCAAATCCCAACAAAGAGAGGACTTCACTGTTGTTTACAATGAAATTCTCTAAAAGCCATCATATCTGCTGTGTTCCTATTGAGTTACAGGACAAATGAATTTCTGGGCATTTAGTATGGCAAACAACGTCTTCTCTTAAAGGCGGATCTCAGGACTGAGCCAGAGAGAAATGCCACTGCTGAGATCCATTTCCAGCTACGTAGGAGGGGAACTAAACAGTCCTCTTCCCCTCTCTACTGCTCTTTCAATTTATTCTCTGTTTGAATGTTCGCTGTGGTCTGCCCACTTGTTTCTGAAGCTGATAATCAGCTCAGGAAAATTAGCTTATCTACATTTAGCATTCAGCAAGACAGAGGAGTCTCGTAAACAGAAATAAATAAAATACAGCACTGTACAATACTCTGTGTGTGTGTGTGTGTGTGTGTGTGCGTGCGTGTGTGTGTCTGTGTATGTGTGTGCGTAAAAGAGAGACAGAGATAGCTTGCTCTCGGGTGCTTGTATTACAGCAAAAAAGGAGGGGGGCTCCAAAGGCATTTTTTAATACTGAGGATTTTTAAATTGACAAAATGATTGACATTCATTCCTCTGTATGTGGAAAAGCCCTGCATGGCTTCAAGTGTTCAGTGAGCTGCGCCTGTTTATTCTGGCTATAGCTCCACATCAGTACATCTCCCTGTCAGTCAAAGGTCTGACGTCATGAAGCAAGGAGTCAGCTCTCTGCTGGGCCTCTGCAGGTGAATTACAGGGAGGGCATGGTGCTACCTGGCCCTGTACCCACTCATAAGAGCCTGTTATTAGTGACCCATACAGTTGAAGCCCAAACCACTATTTAGGAACGTGTTTCCTTCAGTTTGATTGGCAGGGTATTAGAAGACGCCACGGGCAGATAGAGTGAAACCTATTTCAGTGTTACAGCCTTTAACAGGGTCTGGCTTCTTCCTGTGGCAGAAAGCAGTTTGAACCACACTTTACTACACATTACCATTCTGGATAATGTGTAGGAGGCAGGCGTCATACATTATTTGGGTTTATAGAACTAATCCATTAGTTGTTTTTTTGTTTTTTCCCCCCAGCCCTGAGAGCAGGGAACTCACATGCCTTCATTAAGTTCCCCACTAGAAAGCGAGTGTCACATCACATTCAGCATGGATGAACATCTGACAGAGGCCGGTGGTGCTACAATAAAGAAAGGCACGGGCAGTCAGCAGACACTGTAACCTCCCCAGGCCAAATCACCATCACGTACAGAGACAGACCCAAGCTGTCACAATTAATTAGATACCCTCATGACAACAAACAGTAAAAGCCCAACCCTGTCTGCAAAAAGGCTACAAGACGGCTTAGAAAGAAAACAAAGAAAACACAAAAGATAGGGGAACAAGGACAAGAGAGGGATTTCCATGTTAACTGCTGTCTGAACTCTGAACAGGCAGCTCTCTAATAAGAAAGGTTAAAATTGTGTTGACCATACCTATCAAATATCAACTACATAAATCCCCCATGATGCCTAAAGCACAAAATCTATTTAAGCAATTTCTACACGCGGCTGATGATTTCCACTGACATAATAACAGCCAATAATCCCAGATGAGCTCTTAAACAAACACAGTTTTATGTTGCCAGGCAAACTGCCACCTCTGTAAAGGGCTAACTGACATCACTGAGCTAAAACAATGCAGGTGTATGACCAATATTAATTCTGCCTTATCATACACAGTACGAGGCATTAATGCACTTAACTTCTACTTCTGCACCTCATACCTTCAGCGGTCACCTGAAAAGGACAACCACAGTGAGGTCAGGACACTGCAACATAATGATTCCAATGAAATAACTTCAGGGGTGTTTTATGAATCTTGTCGAGAAGTGCTATTAAAGCCACAGGCTTGACAGCAGGAAGTAAGGAAGTTTTTAAGAGGGGTGCCTTGAGGGGCTATTACCTCACCTGTGGGTGACATCTCAATATGAAGCATGTCCTACACAATAGAGCATAGGGCATTAGTGTCTTGACCTATACAGCTTCTTGACATGGATTAAGACCTGCATGTGCAGTGAATCAAAACAGCCACTCTGAGGAATTTTCATCCTAAAAGAGATCAAGAAAAGGACATCCTGTACCTTATTCCAAATGTCTAAGGTAGGGGCGGTATAAATACAAATCACCATTCATCTTCAAGTGTGGAGTGAGCCATGTTTTCCGTGTCAAGGCTACTTTTTGTGAATGCCTTCAATTATAATGATACAGTGTTTCAAATGGAAGAATAATCTAAAAACTTACATGTGATTTACCAGAAATTTAAAAAAGTTTGATAGCCACAGCTTAAAGTCATACCTGTAATACCTTCAGCTACAGTGAGGACTGTAATCACTGAAGTATGGTTATGGTTAATATTGTTATACAGTAGGTGAGAAGTCCTGATGGAGTGGAAGATAGAGAACAGATTGTCTCAGTTTACCAAGATGATTGAAATTACCCACTGCGAGCCATCCAATACCAACAGATTAAACAAATACACAATCACAGCCTCTGGATACAATGGATCTCCAGCTGACACTAAATCAGTTTACAGATGATGAATATTTGTGTTAATCCTGTGGTGGTGAAGACTTCCCCTCAGAATGAAGCCATCAAAAGTATTCTCTAAGATTGATAAATGAGATTGTAACCGTGACTTCACATTTTTACCAAAATTCAGGCTACATGCACTTTACTTGTATTTAGCCATCATATGCTGGTTTGTTTTTCATTGGATTATCTAATTTGAAAAAGATGTCTGCACTGTCAGTGACTGTACATATCTTTTGATGATAAAAAATTGTTACTGCACATTGTGTGGTAACGATAAGGAATCTCCTCTGGACAGAGTTACACTTTTCTTTCTCATACCACTTGAAATAACAGTGTGATTTTTCAGATATAAACATTTTAATAAGGTTTTAAATGGCACAGGCATCTTTTTAAAATAAACTCTGGAAGATAGTCTTTTTTTATATTCTGAAATCTGGCAATAGTCTTATATTAGTACAGGACAATACTATACTAATACAATACTAGGCGGCCACCATCGTGATACAAGTCTCTCAAATTACAGTGCATTCAGAACATAGAAAATCAGAGATTGCATTACATGTTATTCCATTCATTACTGAGAATCAATAGACATGTATGATGCTGCAATTCAGATGGGCTCTGGATTTTATAACATAGATCCTTTGAATTCATAGAAATGGGTTTCCACTAAAATGGTGTAAAAGGAGTGGTAGGTATGAAGACAATATAGGAAGGAAAAGGAAGTGTACTGACAGGGTTAAGGCGAGGTTGATCTGTGTTAAGACTGATATGACGCGCACAAGCTCCACATTTGGCAGCTCTGATCCGTCACCTTGGACCGAGGCTTTACACCCCAGTCTGGTGAGATACATTCTGACTCAGTTCACTGTTTCAGCAGTTTTTTCACGCCAGGACACAAGTGTGCCAAAACGCCTGCATAACCAGTCTTTTTGACTGGGATTCAAGAGTGATGACGATGAGAGTATCCCCACACATTCAGCAGATGGCAGATTCATAATAGTGTTTGTCTGGTCCATAATAATATGAATCACACAAACAGTGCATGATTTGCGTGTGTGTGTGTGTACATACTTTTTTGAATATGGGAGAAATAGAGGACTTCTACTTCAACACTTATCCTATTACATTTTCAGTTTGACATGTTATGTTGTTGGACATGTTATAAAAGTAATTTCCTGTCGTATTCAGGATAAAACGTTTAAGATATCTTACAAGTAAGTATCATGCAGACATGGTTTGAAAATCCTTTACTGAATATTTTTTTGTAGAACCCATCTAACTGCGTCATAGCAGAAAGGGAAATGGTAGTAAAAATTAAAGCATAAATCAATTTAAATAAACAGAGAGCGCACTTCATGCAATCTTTGGAGGTTTGTCTGCACAAGCCAATTATAGGAAGATGTGTGTTACAGGCAGACTGAAAACTCCTTACTAAATTGCAGTTTAAAAAAGACCCACTTAAACCTAAAAATGTTGATTTCCTTGTTTCAGACACTTGGGTAGTTACTCCAAAGCACGTGTCAATCAAATGTTAGCTCTGCAGTTACCAAGCAGTGAATAAAAACAACCACATGAGGTGCCGGGTGGTGATGTACTCTAAAGACACAGTGGTGCCTAGGAGCCAGTTTTTTTTTTTTCACCCATTGCATTTTATCACCTGCTCACATATAAGAACATCTGGAAACAGACGTCAAACCCTATAACAAGGTATAGTAATGCTCCAAATGCTGGAGAGAACATATGATATAGATACTGTCTTATATATACATCGAAGGCAGCTGGGGCACATTTTGGCCAGAAAAAAACATATCAAAGTCATCGTTCAGTGTGCATGCCATACAAGAATAACAGAGGGAACCAGATAAATCCCAAAAGAGAAAAAAAAATCCTGTCCCTTGTTGGATTCTTAACATCCAAGAAACTATCTCTAATTAGTGACAAGGCTGCTCCCAGGGAGCTGAGGAGAAATATTTGTTTGATTATCTTGGCATGAAAATTAATGGTAGGAAAAATAAAAATAAGAAGAAGGATTAAATGTGGCTTAAAAATCAAGCAGGACGTAGCTACATGGGTAAGTTGGGAGGAGTCATGAAGACACAACTAAGGGTCCACTCACTCTTTCTGTCGTCTTTTTATTGCTTTTGGAATGAATTCTGATTTCTCAGGCCAAAATAGTGGAACACCTACCAGTGAAGGAAATAAACAGATGCTAGTCCTGACTAAGCAATTCTTCACACCCTTGCATTGAAATCCAAAAGTTATGGGAAGAAGAAAAAAAACAAGATTATATTCCCCCTTTAAAACCATTCTAAGGCGCTGTCGGATTGAATATCATTAAACCCCTTTATTTCTTTTCATTTCTTCTGTTGACAGCTAGTTGTCATAAACCGCCACCAAAACCCCCACGAGGCCCCCTAGTGCAGTCAGACGGAGTACAAAGCAATCATATCTGCTGATTAAAGCTCTATTGCATTCTGCTGCACGGGGCTGGGCCCTGCATCATTAATGAAGAGCAGATATTATATCCTGTTTACAGGGATAAGGGAGGCAGCTCATATTAAGCATTAGCGCTCCCCTTGCACTGTACTTCCACCCACTCGCTGACAGCGTAGCATGCCCCTGGCTCAGCACTGACCTGCAGACTTTGGCTAACAGTAGGCTGTGGAAGGTGGAACAAGAATGACACACACTATCTCAGAGGCTGCGTCATTACATCAGTGAGTGAATGCCTCTGGGAAAAATCTGCACCTTGTTTGACTGGAGATGTGTGTGTCTGTGTCTGCACATGTCTGCATATTTTTGCAGGTGTGGACAGTTAGAGAGGTTACCCACAAGGTTATCTACCCTAGCTGAGGTCTGAGGTCGCCTCTCATTTTACTTCCCCCATTATTTGCCCCTTGCTCCCGCTCTCTCCCTCTTTCTCTGATTCTCTTGGCATCAACCCAGTGGATGTAGGGCCAAGTGGTCAGTCTCTGAGGAGGGACACCCGCTCGGCATGGTGTTCGGGACAAACACTGCAGCAGCGTTTCCTCTGCTCTACCCATCTGTTGGTTTTGGCGCACTCCTCTGGACCACAGCACAGATCTGGCCAGGGTTTAGCAAACACGCTTGTACAGCAGCCAGACCACTTTACACAGGACTTTTCTGTAAGTACTGTCGGCAGCAATTAAATGTGGGAATGGAACCGGAATTCTGGGCTTTGGACAGTGGGATGGTTAAAACATAGAGAAAAGGTCATTCCCACGATATTTACAGCTCATAAACTCTATTTCTGACCTTCCCCTGGAGAACTGTGCATCTGATGCTTCTCTGTGATAATATAACAGGAGCATGAATGTACAAGTAAGGACATTTAGTTGAGTATACACGATGGAATAAAAGTTGACTCATACAGTATATCTCATGAAATGATAGTTTCAACTCTTCCAGAGTCACATCACATATATCACAGTGATATGTTACAAGTCCCAAAGGCAATCAATTTACGAATTGGAGTGCCATTGTGTCAGCAACTGATTAATATACAGTGAGTTAATCATTATTGGATACTCTAATTGGATTATCTTCCAAGAACACAAAAAGGACTAATTATTCATCAAGAGCACTCTCGTGTAAACACCGTTTATTTTTCTGACTTGCTCTTCCCCTAAGCCTTTCTTACCTCCTGAGCCACAACACTGTCACATCAACATCGTCAAAGTCAAGTAAACAGGGACAATGAAATCATGAGACAAATCATTTGAGTCATCTGCATTTAAAACAGTGGCAAGCCCAAGAGCAGTCTGTGCTATGACAATCTAATTACAAAACTTCACTGGAGCAGAAAAGAGAGGAGAGGAGAGGAGTGGAGAGGAGGAAAGAAAGGAAAGGAAAGGAAAGGAAAGGAAAGGAAAGGAAAGGAAAGGAGAGGAGAAGAGAGGAGAGGAGAGGAGAGGAGAGGACTTTCGCTTTCCCCTGCAACTGCATTACCTTAAAACACCAGGCCTTTAATTTATCTATATCTTCAAGCCCAGGTAATTTTTGAGTGCAGAGCAGGGAATCATACAGACACTCAATCGATAAAAAGGAGCCACGAAGAAGCAAAAGAAGTGATTGTTTCAACCTGCTAAGGACAGCTCGAGGATATGAGCTGTTCCTCCGATTATTTTCATGTGACATCAAAAACTCTAACAAATAGAAACTGCAGCTAATGTATGACTTACCTGAAAGGTATTATAGCAGACAAGAGTTGATTGGGCCGAATGGATGACAACATGAAAGAAAAGAAAAGGACAGACATTAGTGACACTGAAGAAGAATGAGGAAAGTGTTTTTTTTTTCTCCGGATATGGTCCTTTGTAGTCTCTGTGTTACCTATAAAAGCTAAGGAAGGTGGGCTGTGAGTGGTTATTAGGAATGTGTGAAACATACTAAACATTAGAGCAATGTTTTAAATAAGCTCCAGAGGAAAAAGATTTCAGTATTTACTGTACATAGCTGTTTTTTTGGGACACGTATGGCCAGATAAGTGCACACTGAATGATAATCCACATTCCAGCCACAATTTGGTCCAAAGCCTTCTGAAAATTGGCACCAGATGCCCGAGGGAGGAAAAACAAATCCCCAAATGAGCCTATCTGATTAAGTACCATCCACCCCACAGTGTCTGGCTTGCACAGACACTGACATCAACGTCCACTGTGATAAGCGATAAATTCAACACAGATGGAGGAATAATCAGACTTTTTGACCTTAATTTCCAATAGTTTCCTGTTACCTGAGACCAGGGACTTATTTTCCATGCACACTGATTTCTGTGTTACAGCGGTCAGAACATTCAATAAGCTAAATCAAGAAGTTGAAGTGTGATCAATAAGAACATAAAAAAAACAGTATAGAAATAGTTTTTACAATACAGAAAATACAAAATAATTATTTAACCAAACCAAAACTAAAATACATTTACATTTAGCAAACGCTTTTATCCAAGACAACACTAAAGTTTCAGTACAGTAGGACAAGTGAAAGTTGAAATAACAAGGACAGTAAGATTTAATATAATGTATTTCATCATGAAACATGAGCTTTAAAGATACACACCTACACTGATGGTAAGCCATGCCTGCTTCTACTATGATGGCAGAACTTTCTATTACATGTATAACACTTTCTTTTCATCTGTTAAAGAGTATGAAAAAAATATCACTGAATGACAGATGAGATACGTAGGTACTTCCTTTATTAAACCCTTCTTTAAAATAATCACCAGTTGTTTCTGTGGTTCTCACAGCTACAAGAAAGATGAATCTAGTGTTGAATCAATTCTGCAGGCAAACTGGCAGAGTCAAGGAGAAATGACGTGTCTTTTGTTTATTTAGTTCCCCTTCTGGAAACACACAAGAACAGAGACCATACCAAGAAGACAGGTGTGAGCTACCCCTCAGCTCTGGCCAAGGGCGAGTTTTGTTTTCCTAGGATGTAGTGGTTACGCTTTGGAATGGATTAGGACAACGTGATCCAAGACTGCAGTAGAGCTTGGAGGCATCTTTTCTCAAGAGTGTGGTCTCACAGCCTGAGGAGAGGTAGATACTGTTGACTGTGATAAAGTACGGTTGATGCACACATTGTAACTGGATTAGGCCCTCTGGCCACACGGTATTCTCTGGAGGTCAGCAAGCACAGAATTCATTGTCACAGAAATATGAGTCAGAGCTGTGAAACACTGGCATCATATTGCCAAGGATGTTTGACACCTTCAAAGAAAACTTCTGAAGGTGGTGATTAGAAAGTTTTGCACTAATTATTTAAAGTCAGATGCTCCTGTTCTTGGCACAACAGATGAGGCTTAGAAACAGATGCAAATGCCTCAACCACCAATTAACACAAACACTATTTTAAAGTCTTGACTTTGTCAAACAATATGGCAGCTATTAACAACTACTGGTAATTTACATCCGGTTTATGGCAACACATACTAAAAGAGGTACGAACTGAAGCATATTTGTGCACAAATGATTGTCACAGTTATGTAGAAACTTACTCCAGGAATGTGTTCTTTGCTACCTTATCTATATAAGCAGTTGTCTGTTGCCTTTGGAGCATTGTTAAAGGATAGATAGACGAAATGCTATCAGAGAATAGTTCCATTTGGTTAACCAGCAGGAGAGAGAAGTAGCATTATAGCCTCCGACATAGCTGAAATACTGAATAGCAGGACTTAAATTTGCCCTGCTAGACAACAAAAAAGGTCTGCTGCTGCTGCTGCTGCTGCTGCTGCTGCTGCTTAGAAAGAAAAACGGCTGACTTCTTAACACTATCCGGTCCCATACAATTGCTATCTTAATTGGATATCAAGCACCTGATAGATCACCCATTTAATAAATGTGTGGGACATTGATAAGAAATGGAGTAATTGTCATGGCTGGCACTAAAATAATGAAGTTGAGAATAATGGGCATGTGGAGACATTCTCTGTCAAAAGACATCACATAACTCATAAGTATACTACTAACAGGATAAAAATCTGAAACTTCAAAGAAAAATCACATAAAAAAAAGAAAGAAAAACAAATAACAATAATTAGAGATTTCCTTTTTTTCACTTTCAAACAGGCCACCACAGGAACTGACACTCGCCTTAATGCTGACAGCCAACAGGACAACACATGTGCAACACAGTGGTTGAGATAAATCTATTCTTTCTAATGACCATACAGGCAGCAGCTCAAGAGATGCAAGTGCTGTCCATTCCTGGGAGAGATAGGGAAACGCCAGAGGTAATTAACAGCAGCGGAGGTGCTGAAGGGCTGCATGACATCCAGCACCAGATAGTATGTTCCTCTCCTCTGTCTTTTGTTAATTAGTAGCATTAAACTAATCCCAGCCTCATCCTTTCTTTTCCACCATCAAAGTCCACCAGGGCAATGGCACAGTGAAGCAGAGCAGACTAAAATGAGGAACTATAACAATACCAATTTGCCACAGCTCTGAACACTGCAGCATTTCCTAAATATATGTGCTCGCACTCGTCTCCTCTGTGTAAGCCTGAGTGCTGCAGGGTAGAGGTTTGGAGTGAAATGAAAGAGATCATAGGGAGCTGGAGCTTGCTACATAGGTGTGTCTGTATCAACACTGGTGTTGTTATACCCCTGCCTGAGGCACGATGCTGTAGAATGCTATGTGATTTATTAGCCTGCATAGATAGTAGCATGAGAGCATTGAGATAACAGATGCCACTAATGTAAACTATAGCTGTCTAATAATAGCCTTCAAAAGGCTTTCTGCAACAATGTGTTGATTAAACATGTACATCTAAAGTAATTGCTCAGATAATGGAGACATCAGTAGTTTTGCATCGATAGGAAACTGGATGCAGCATAAAAAATACTGAACATCATTTAGTCTTAAAAAGCCTTTCACATCAGCGTGCTTGAAGAACCAAACCTAAATGTGCAGATATAAAATTTAAACCTGACCTTAACTTTACCCTGACAGACATGCCAACATGTTCGATCAATTCAAAAATCTGATTCTGTGGGGATTATGGGAAAACAAAAACACAAATCTGCGTGTGAGTTTGTGTCTGTGAAAAACACTTCTCAGTCTAGGTATCTCAGGCAAGTCTAAAAGTATGACGCCCACCCGCAGCCCCGACAGTGTCTTTACAATCTTTCAATGTATGCAGGAGTCATGACCCTTTCCTCCCTGACTAGTTAAATTATTTACAGGTGCTCTCCTCCCGACAAACCTCTTACTGTCCTCACCTCCTGACACAGAGGCACTCAGCCACTCAGCTGAATATAAACCACCACCATGCGAGTGCTAGATGGGCAGACAGAATTCAAGCTGGACAATGCGTTAAAGCAAGTGTGCAGCACTCACATTTTCCGTACATCACTTGATTCAGAGTAAAAGTGTGTTATCTGTGGACTTCTAGTCAAAAAAAGCACAACGTTATTGACAGTTAGAAAATCCTGAATCAAAACTCAAACTGTGCCACTGGTTCCATATTTTTCCATATTAACCGTATTTTTTCCACACTGGCAGATGAGAGAGAACGGTGGCTTTGTGATGAAAAATGAACTTGCTCTGACCACAAAGAGAGTGAACTTGCACACACTCACAAAGAGAAAGGATGGTTGAAAAATAGGGGAAATCACTTCCTTATCTTTTCCCAACCTCTGTGTTTAATGCTTTGAATCTGACTTCAAAGCAATGTGGGTCTGAAAGTCACCCTGTTGTGTGGGTGGGAAGCTTTTACTTTCTTTGTTGGTAACACCGCAGTTCGCTGCATACCTGTTAGAACAAGACAAAAATGCTAATCAGTCAGAGCATTTTGGTTCTTGGTGTGTAGTTTAACAAACAGGCAGGGGCACACAAATCTGTAAATACAGATCAACACTGTAGGCGTGAAGGATATGGGTGATGTGACATGCCCTGGATGTTGACAGCTGCATATATGTAAAGCATAATGTAATTGTCAAAGTGTCACTGTTCTTGTCATGCATTGTTGCAGTGTTGTAGTGTTTTTTCAAAGCTCTACATTTCTTTTATTATATCTGAGACATAATCAATCCCTATTTGACCTAAACATCGCTGATGATCTGTGACTCACTGCGATTGGCTAAACAAGACTTGTTCCTCCAAAAAGCAAATAAAAAACAGCTACTTTATCAACCAAAGCTCTTCTGACAACTGGCACTTTTACAGACGTGCATGAGTTTGGGTGTTTCATGTCACTGTCAAACCACAATGTTTTCTTTATTGATTTTCCTGTCTGATCTCATCACAGCCACAGAGGAAGGGAGGCAGGGTGGACACATCAGAAAGAAAACATCAGAAAAAGTAATGTAATACTGGAATTGTTGAGGCTCAACAGAAGCAATTGTGTTGGTGTCTAGAGTAGGATGATTGGTTTATAAAGCTCTCTTATCCTTGTCAGTTCTGCCAGTATGTTAATGAAGGTGCTGCAGCAGTAGGAGGCAGCGTTGGCTGGCATCTGGCTGGGAAGAAGTCTCCCTTGGGGACTCACATCCCTCTACCAGGACATGTGGCAGAAGACTGGGAGGGGGGCCTATTTGTGAGCTCCAGCGGGTGCCAGAAAGATCACAGTGACCTGCTCCAGCAGCGTGTGTCCCACTGACAGAGCTCCTGAAGCCAAAATAGACTCTTCAATCAGTGTCCGCAGCGGACTGCAGGCGATGTCATTACTATCACCAGTCTTGTATTTTTCTCAAAAGAAAACCACATCAAAAGTGCATCTTGTATGTGCCTCGCAGGAAGTACAGGAGTCCTCTGATGAAACCTACCTCTATTATGCAGCCTCTGACTGCAGACTGCTACAGATACTGACCTTCTGAAGATATCAAGGTTTTCTACATGATCCTTAATGATTAAAGAAAAAACAAGGTGAAGGCATCCCCAGAGGTGGAATGAGAAAGATATCAACATAGCTAGATTAGAAATCCAAATTTATGTTGAAAAAAGTTTTTGTGTTTCTCTGCTTCTGTTGCCTCTGTTTACTCCATAATAAAAAGGAGTATATTACTGTGCAAAGTCCTGCAAAAATAAAATATCTTTATAAAATATTGTAACATTTATTCAGTAGCATGCTCCTTTTCAAACCATTGCACTACTGTACAGTATGTTGAACACTGTTTTCCATGAATTTCAGCAATATTTACTGAAATGGTGCAATAAAACAAAATTGTTAAATGTTTTAGTTTTAACCATGGCTTACTATTATTTCAATTAGTATTAGTTGCAAAAATACATGTTAGCAAGCCCTTTAATACAATATACTGCCATTAAACAAAATTTCCTAAAGATAAGATAAAACTCAGCCAGTGGGGTGAGTTAATTCCACTAGTTCCCAGGTTTGCTTTTTTTTAAATGACAGCCAATATATCTTGATGCAAAGACAGGATAAGGCATGTTTTCTGCATTCACACAGAGAAAATTACATTTCATTCTGCAAAAACCTAAATTCTCAGCTTGATTTGTATTGAAAACAGATGAAATTATCATTCCACTCAAACAGCAGACTTATCCTTGGCGAAAAGAAACAACTTTTTGGAAGTCAAAGAATGTGTTACTGTAAATTATTGGTTAAAATACATTTTTTGCAGTGCTCCAGGAAAACATCCACAGGGACTGTATCCCCTGGTACATCACAACTCACATGTTACCGTTTAGTTCATCGGAGCAAGTGCTGTTTAAGCTTGCTCTGAAAAGTGGTGAATTTCTATTCTCAGACTCGTTTCAAAACACAACTCTAATGTAAATTAACTATATGAGGAGCAGCAGGACAGTTTAGAGATTTTAATTTCAAAATGAAACTTCATATATTGACTACAGGGCTCAATTAGTTCACATAGGTTCATGAGACGATTTACGGTAATTGAAAGCTTTTGATCCTAAAGCCTGAACTGCCAAGGACAGGAGTGAAAAACTAATGAATGCCAGTATGTATGCAACAATGTAAGAAGGGAAATACAGAACGCTAGAAAAAGAGCAAAAGATAGAACTGTGAAGTTTGTCTTCTCCACCATATATTCTTCCCTGCACAGCGGTTCCTCTCTCATGTGGATGTGAGCTTCATTTCCACCTTACTGCAACTCTATCAAGAAATATGATTAATATGTTGGGCCAGAAACCAGGTCCATGGCACAGGCAGATAATTAAGTTCTAATCTTCACACTGTGGTGATATCATTAACTAACTCACCCCTACAGCTCCATAAAGAGGCAGAAACCAATTGACAGTTTGGTGGGCATAGGTGCAAAAGCCACATTAAAATGAGACCTGGGAAAAGCAGGTTTTCATACAGCTATTGCCTAAATCGATAAAGGCTATTAGGTCCAAGTCCCTAAGGCACATCTGACAGAACTCAGGCCCAGGAAAGACTAAAGAGGCCGAAAAAATGTCTCGGTAATTCATTCAGAGTCAACACAGGATAAATAATAGACAAATATTAATCGTCTTGGTGGCGTAGAGCTACCTATTCCATAGCAACAGAGCCTGTTTCATTCTCCTTTGCTGCAGAATCTTCTGTAGAATCTTCTGACAGCAGCCAAACGTGTAAATGTGTGCAGCTTGTCATGAAATGTGAATATTATTTTAGAACAAAGAGAGAGGTAATAATGTTACAGTATATACAGTAGTTGTGATGAAACCTTAAAAGCTTTACTTTTTTTTTTTTTCCCCATCATTTTATTCTCGACACATGATGCTGTGATGTGCTGTATCACTACTCATCTATTGCACTATTTATACATCTTGTTAAATAATGTATTCTGATCACAGTTGTTCATATAATCAGCTGTCTCATCTCTACCTCACTCCTCTGCTGTCTCACCATCACACAGTGATTTTTTTCACAGTGGTTTGAGATTGACAACTTCCTAATGTTGACAGCTAATGCCAAAACCACTGGCAGGATGCAAAACAAGGCAGTCCACACTGAAATATCTGACAATCCCTTAGCATACCCTAACCTTCATGCTCTTTTCTAGTCAAAAGCAGAGATAGCCAAGACGAACAATGTACAAAAATAGTCTACACATACATGATGTAATGGTGTTCAGCATTGAATATAGCACCCAGGCTAATTTTACACATCTTCAAAGCTGAAACACCTTTAAATATCATCTATTTCAAAGACAGATCAAAATCTAATCTGTAATCAGTCAGTCTTCAGGCAAGTCACTGTGTCTTTGGCTACTTCAAGAATACTTTGGATGAAACAGACACACAGACACAGACACACCACACACACACAGACACCACACACACACACACACACACACACACACACACACACACACACACACACACACATATAAAACACTGTAATCAACATCAAAAAAGTATATTATAAGATTACAAAACTCATTTTAAATTGAGCTAAAAGACTTAACCTGGGTTCAAGCTAATTAAGTGGACACATGGTGCTCATAAACATTTATCTGTTATGCCTTCTCTCAATGGGGCCAGGTGTTGACTTGTGCAACTTGTCAAACTACCTTTTCTTTCTCAAAACTTTTTCATTGATTTTACACCAGTATTGCAGACAATAAACAATGACATATCCAAGATGTCAAAATGAACTGGTCTCTGATTTGACAGACGAGACATATAAACAATCACAAGAACATGAACCAACCCTGACTTCCATCAACTCCCACCCAACCTTCACCAACCCATTAACCCTTCCCACCTGCAATCTCAGATTCCTCCCACTGGCTATAGACAAACAGACATTAAGTGAGAGGGTCAAACTACCATTTAAACAGAACAGGAACTTCAATTAAGTGTCCAACAACACTTAATGAAGTGCTGATTGTGACAACAGAACGGTGTCCAGAAACATAATGAAGTCATTAATGCTAATTTATACAAAGTCTAACATTTGAGCCCTTTGTTTATTTGTGAGAGGCCAGAAAAACATCCTATGGGTTCATTATGATCTGGAGAGCTTCCGCTAGTTGTGTGTTGGACATGGGGGTCAGGACAGGCATGCAATCAGCCAAGTGCCTCATCTAGCGTATGCAGAGCCATTCCTGTTTTATGCTAATGTCATCTCGGTGGGCAGAAATGAGAAAGTAGTGATGCAAGATAATTACCAGGGCACACCAGAGACAGGTGGTGCCCTAACTGTGGTGATTTAGCATTTTGAATTCCTCATTCTCATTAAGCCTGTACTATTCCTCAGTTAGGAAGTAAACTTTGGTGCACTAGGCACTAAATCTTCACACAGAACCTCTAAGGAATGGCAGATCCCAAATGCCTTCAAAACATGCTAATGGAGGGGGCTATTACAAAAAGTCACAAACAAACCTGGTGTTTACCTGCAGTCAAGGTCAGCTTGCAGGTTATCAGTGGTTCTGCATGGCAGACTCATTTCTCAGGGCTATCCCTGTACACACTTTCAAAAGGTCAGTCATTAACCATGCCATAAGAACAGAGCACCGCTTAAGTGCCCCTTCTTCACTGTTGGGTAAAGACCTATTTATGTCAGTTCTAATGGTGGAGTTCCTAAAAAGCCAAGGCACAATGGAAGCACTGCTAATAAACTGGCTTCTTAAGGGGTTAATTTTGTACTGCCCAGGCTGAAACAGGTTGACATGATGCGACTTCATGATTCATGACCCCTGCTGATGCTTAGTCGAACCACTAATTGTCTGCTTATCACCGGAACAACATGGGAACAATGGGCGGCCATTGCACTAAGGCAGAAAATCTCACTTCAGGTTCAGGTTGAAGTTTCTCTAATGACTCACTATTAGCCGCCTGACTTATACCGTTGAATTATACCTGTTTAGCTCAATAGGAACTGTCTGGGGCTGCAGACAAAATGGTCTGTCACAGGGCAGAGAGTGCTTTGGTTCCTGCCTTGAAACAAATGGATTTCACACTCCACCTGCGGGGATGCTGGGGAAAGGTGTGAATGGACACTGAAGAACAGCCACAGGACAGGACTCGACAAACTATGGAGGGAGCCAATTAGACGTGGATCTGCAGGGAAGCTTGCACTCTCTTCTGCACCTGAAAAGCAATATTGACACCGCACGGCATCCCATTTTGTAGGCAATATTCAAAATACAATTCCTGTGCCATCAATGAATATTATACACCCCCAGTGGCAGGGAGAGAGAGAGAGAGAGGCTCTGAGCTTTAATGATGGACAGAAAAGTGTCAGCGGATGAACCAAGCTGAGGTGAAAAGAGGGAGTAGAGGAATATTTTCTCACCACTACACATTACCAGCAGTGGCCATTTGTTTCCGGTGCCAAGTGAGTCATTTTGTGTGAGCACAATACTGACTGCCAGAGCCTGTATTAAGACTGTAGTCCACAGATAGGCAGGAAAGCTTCTGTAAGGACTTTAATCATAATAATGCTTCCACGCCTGCCATCCTCCAAATCCCACCTTGTCCCTCCTTGGTGACAGCTGAAACTTGAACTCTTTCCAGTATGCAGTTGGAATTAGATGAAATTACAGTAAAAAATGGAAGTGATTCAACATTTTCTGACATGCATCATTTTGCCCATCAAATGCCATTAAAGACAATTGATTGTAGAATATAGAAAGGTATGACAATGCAGGAGAAGAAAAGGAAAAGAAAGAGGCAGGAGAAAATTCCTACTGTCACACGGCAACGGGATGGATGAATTTAAGCTGTCAAGAAATGTAGGTATTGTCAGCTAAGATGGTTAAAAGCCAGGGACTCTCGAAATCCTGACACTAAGATGCTGTCAAACTGCCTGGAGGAATAAGAGTGGCAGTGATGTGAAACAAAGAATTCTTGCATGTTCTTGCCTGTTAACTAGTATAATCCCAATGCAGAGGAAAAGTATTGCTCAATTTAATCATGGGGATATTAAGATAATTGTTGATAACTGTTACTTTCATTTGGGGATTATAACAACATACATAATGCTGATTACAAAGGCTCAGCCAAAAAAAAAAAATAAATAAATAAAAAGAAACCTAAACTTCCAGCCCACATATGTCACATAGGTGATATCTTAACCCTGAAAAAGTTGGTGAGATGCCCAATAAAATTTTATTATATATATGTATATATATATATATATATATATATATATGAATAGACTGTTCCTTTTGGCAACACGACATTAACATACGGACAACTCATACTGCTGTGTCTGTTTTATTACTATAGTATTCCATATAAAACCATCTCCAGCCTAAGATTCACAATCACTCGACTAAATAAATCATCATTTTATAGACATGAAGATTTGTTTTCTGTTTATTGCTGTGCTAAATCTCTGGTAAGGAAAAGCATCAAAATCGCACTCCTCTTTCTTCAAGATAGACAAAAGATGGTACTTTTATTTATTTATTTATTTTGTGGTTTTTCAGTCGTTTTTTAGCCTTTGGATAAGACATTGGGTGGGGGATACACATATCCTGCATGAAACAAAAAACATGCCGATTTGAGATTTATATATTGTGCATAACCTTATTTGGAGTTACCGTGTCCTAAAATATGTTATCTTTATCTATTTTGTTTAGTTTTTTTTTGAGTACATAATTCAAACTGGGCAACAAATATCGGCCATGTAAAGGATTAAGGCTTTCCTTCTAAAATATTTCTGTTAAAACAACAGATACACTGATGACTTAATGAAAATCAACCTGAAGTTGATGATGGATACAAATAAATATTTACAGACTATTAATAGTAGATATTCATATTATATCAGTGCTCCATTATACAGAGCCAGACTGCTTTAAGCCTTCATCATCTTTCACTTTGTTAACTTTCTGTCAGTCTCAGACACAAGCAGCAGCCCCTCTGCTTGGTTCACCCTGCTGTTGTTGTGCTTTCTGTGTCTCGGCCTGCAGACCAATCAGGAGCTTAATGGGACACACCTGCACCTCGCATGCCCCATGCATATAAGCCAGAGCAGCAGTCAGTCTGTGGACAGATGTCTGTATGGGCATTTGTTCTCTTTTCTTTTACGCCGCCAATACCCATGCAGCACATTTTCACTCAGCCACTCCCTACACCACTGACATTATAGATTCCTCACATCTACTTCTTTGTGTTTGTTTTGATAATTCTGTTATGAATAAATTGCTTTGTTATTTAGTTTACCCAGGTGTCTCCTGTTTTTTTGTTGCAGTCTAAGAGCCGGGCTGTATCATAAATACAACCAGTAGCTGAAGCCCCAGGACTGTGTGTTGGATGGAAAAATCACATAATATTGGATATTGATCATTTCTGTTTATTTTAGGTAGATACTATGAAATGAAGAAAAGGCTGTTTTATTGGTAAATGCATATACTGTAGCTGTTGGTTCGCAATGACAGATTTTCACTATAGTTTCACGTTATATGGTGTAATAATTTTATTTAATTGTATAATGTTTAACTGGCTGGCTTCTTAAATTTTGTACTATAGTGAAAGTTAAAACACTTGGATGTAGCTCCTGCATTATATTTTCATCACTGTCCTCTACACTGATTCAGTTTTGCCTGATGAAGAGCATTGGTCATGAGTGAGACTGCAGCCGCCATGTTGACCTGTATACAGTATCCATGGCTCTGTAGACACACTTCAGAGACAACTGGGTTGACACTCCAGGGCCTTCCTACTGTCACCATGCTGCTACACAAAGATGTGTGCATGCGTGTGTTATAAGGGGGTAGCGTTGATACTGCTGGCCACAGATCCCCTCCTCTCATCATTAGGCCTCGCTGCCTGCTTCCCCTCCGGGTCCCAGGTTCCTGACTAGACTCCTTTGTGGGAAAATCAAATCTAAGGGACAGCCTGGGTTTCGCTTCAGGCTACAGAAAACAGGGTCACTGGAAAAGGCAAACGACAACACAGTTGTTTACCTGCCACATAGCTGGCTGAGCATTAAAAGCTACACAAACTTCCCTCAAACACAAGCGGGATTTGCACTAAATGAAGCAGAACTCAATCAACATGCCGTACATACAGCATATCAAATCACCTATCTAGCATACAGCTGGAGGCTTCACAGAGTGACAAGCACATACAGCAATGATTCAGCCAGAAGGAAAGTCTTCTTTCAGGGCACACTGAGCTTGCTTGTTGTGCTGAATTAGGAAATTAAGAAATAACTGTGCTGTTCTGTGCAGATGTGAAGAGTCCTGTGTTGTTTCTTTCTTCTGGTAATTGCACAGCTTGAGTCCTCTTGCGCCCTCCACCACCACACACACACACACACACACACACACACACACCCCGACACCCCCCTCCACCAGTATTGCTGAATACACACTCAATCCCCTCTCTGCCCATGTATCTTGTTGCAAAGTGTTACGTCCAATTGCAAATGGAATTACCCAGCTCTTTCATTGTGTGCATGTCTCTTCTTTTCTCCACATGCCAAAACCATATGCTGGTCCAACAGTGAGCTTTAGAAAAGTGTACCCTTTGGTCCAATTAAGTCCTTGGCCCAGGGGCCACTTAAGTATATTTACCTTTAATCAAGCCTCTGTGGAGAGAAGGCCCACATATGAACCATGAACCCTTTCTCCTTAAATTATTAGTATCTATACAACTAAACTACAAAGGCAAATATGTTTTGTAGGAAACATAATTGCAAGAGTATGAAATCTTCTATTAACATAGGATATGTTGGTAATTTACATATTTGGCAATTTGCGAATATGTTGAAACCAATACATATAAGTAAAATGTTCACAGTCAATGTATTGTTCTTGCAGTATAATATCCACTTGTAGTCACTACACCATTAGTAAACAGTTTCATGCATGTTTAGGTGCTCATAACACTTGGTTAGGGAAAGATTGTGGTCTGGTTTAATACAAAAAAAAGTCCACAGTGGCTTCAACATGATTATTTACATTTATCCTAAACCACGATCTTTCTCTAACCTTAACTAAAGTGCTTTTGTTGCCTACAGCTAACCACAGACAAGACTCTGGATGTGAGCCCTGATCTCTTGCGTGTTTTGGTCATGCACTGTGTACGCCCACCATCCACACCAACCACCCCCTGGCACCTCCATGACTATGTGTCCTACAAAATGTATTTGGTGTTTCAGTTTATTGCATAGAAACAACATTTCTAGACATGGTTGGAATTGCTGATAATCAAGCTTTTATGCGCAAGTTAAATAAATAGTAGACGACCAGAAGTACATTACGTCAAAGAAACTGGTTTAGCTACATGGATAACTTTTCAAAACAGTGACAATATTGTAATCATTAGGTAATAACTACTTATATAACCTTTCTATTTTATTTCTTACAGAATCCCTTTAGGAAAGATAGCAGAATTACTGCAGTGCCACTCAATCGCACTCAGTTTCCTCATATTTAACATTTGGGTTCTGACTCATACCTAACACGAGGGAGTACGGATTCATGTCCCAGCAGACAGTGAAATGGTTACACTGGAGGAGGAATCCAAGAGGAAAATCACAGGGGGGGCAGTCAAATGATTTCTGTGCAAACCAACTGTATTCGACCGGTAGCCTACATGACATTGCTGATGATTTGATTTAGCTCAGCCATGTCCAAATATGCTCTATGGCTATGACTCTGGAAGGACCTCTAGCAATATATTCAAGGTCCACCGTGTTTTCATTAACATGTGACTGAGGCCTCAGAGTGTGATTTTCCTTATGGAATTCAATGGTCAATAAAACAAAATGAATGACTTAAGCCAGCACCCCTCTACTCATTACAGAGGCCACCAAGATGGATTTGACATTTCCAATACGCTGAGTGATTCCAGAAAAAGACCTCATTGATTGAGGCCAGGACATTGCACTGAGACAAAATATTAATTTTTCTAATAGCATTGTGTTTTTGCAAGAGCAGAGGCAAGCGGGTTCAAATAAAAACCCACATACATGAATAAGCCAAACATTTCTGTTTGAATTTTTTGAACATGAAGTACAGTAAACATCGCTTTTATTTTAAAGTGTAAAGATGATGTAGTCAGTTTAAAACACTGAAAATGAGCAGATTATTTTTTGTCACTGGAGACAGCCCTAATAATACATTTCATCAGATGTCAGCTACTACAAATTATTTACAAAATGACAGCCCTCTCAAGCTGCAGTCCAAAAGCCGCACTCGCTCTGCTGGCACTCACTCTGAGAGTCAGTAACTACTCATGATGAACAAGATTCGTGAGAGACCTCATAAATCTTAAACAGCCACCTGCAAGCAGGCAAGGAGGTTCTCATTCAAAGGTTACACTCCATATTGCAGTTTCTCACAGTCCCTCCCTCTGCTCTGCAACACATAAAAATGCCACTGGTACATAAATGTAATCACCGTTAAAAACAGCTATTTGTATGGTTACCCTGACTGTGAGATTAAAAAAAAAAAGTCAAGCTTTTCCATTAAAGCCAGATCCATAAATTGACGGAGCATTAGATCATACTGTCAAGTCTATGTCCTTTTCTCCCCCTTTCCCTTCTATTCATCCCTTTCACTTAAGAGCACTTTCGGGTTGCCCCAGAGGACCTCAGCAACTGTCGCATAACTACAATGTTGCTTCAAAGACGCTCTCTGTTGTCTATGTTGATATTTCTTTTGTGCAAAGGCAGTTGGGCTCCATCAGTCACACATATGCTGTTTGTAATGATGTCTTTGTAATGCCGGTTAGTACTGAGTGCTGTGGTCAGCAGTGTCCCACAGGATTAGCAATGGGAGGTCGATCATTTCCTGTTCCTGCTAAACTGAGCCAGAGGTAAGTGGGGTGTACAAATTAGCGCATGAATAGGAAACACGACCACAGCAGAGCCGATCAGACAATGGGTTATCCTACATCTTCATTGTTTAGCAGGATACAAGTGAAACTAATATTAACTGTGAACTCTTTAACTTCCACCTGCTGTTCTCTTCCTTCCCATTTTGCCATTCTGTCGTGTGTTCTGTTCAGCATGAAACCACATAGATTTAAACCCACCATGTGGTGGACAGATATAGGATTTATGTGGAAGACCACATACAATAAAATGTAGTACAGTTGGAGACACCATGGGAGGTATGTAGGCATGACCAAATGGCCTGACTCACAGGTGATTGATCCAGGGAAGGAGCAAATGATAAGCCCTTGAGAAAGAGCAGCTGAGGAAGATGTCTTCTGTCATCAGTTACACTAGATTAGGAAGTTCCACGCCCATGTTGAAACAAAGAGGAATCTGTAGATCTCCACCCCACTGGTCCATTATACTATACAGACGGCCCATCTGTTCCGGCAGCCTCACTACTGTCATTCATCACCACCTTCCAGGTCCATCACACCGGGACCCAGCACCGGAATTGAATGAGGAGCCAGAGAAGAATGAAGAATGAAGAACGAAGAAAGAACAAAGTCCAGCTGCATTTTGAGCACATTTCTGGTTAGGGCTTGTGGTCATTACAGGGATGATTACATGTAAGGGTGTACGACAGAAATGTTTATATCTAAGGGTGTACTATACGTCCTTCCACACCTCAGCCACAACAATTTCCAGTGAATGTGGTCGTACTGATAAACCTTTGCAATGACAAATACAAGATAAACTATCAACACACCCAGACATATCTGCAGTATTAATAGATCACAATTGTATGTATATACAGTTAATAGCAGGATTAATTCAATCCTTTTACAAGAGGAATTCAACATCAATACGATGCTGTAAATTCCTGTAAAATGATGTAATATGGTAAAAGAAAAAACAAGTAACCAATTTACTATTATATAAGAAAGTCAAGTAAATGTTTTCTAAATATTCCCACACTTTTGTATCATGATCTTCATATGTACAAGATAATATGAATACTGTATACAAGACGTGTGCACAGAAAAGATTTATTAAGAGCGATTGCATTTTGAAGATTATTTTCATGGTGTTTGCCTTGGCTGGCTGACAGTGGCTAGGTAGGCTACAGCAAACATGGAAAATCAGAGACTGGGATGACATATGCCAAAGGTTCATGGCCTGATCCGAACTCTCCACCTCACAGTATGCACCCCAGACCACGAGGCAAGCAGACCGCCTCAGATTCATGCAATTTGACAGATGGAGTAAACCCTCCTCTGAAAAATACACACATTGCAACTGGCATCGCTCCATAATGAGGGTATTTCCAACCATGTACACCATGTGCATACTCGTGCTGAATATGGGATAATATCAGCTAAAGTCAAATGACACAGGAAAACAGCTCCATATAACTGTTGTTTTTCTAACAAATTACCAATCAAATCCCAGCATGAAAAATGTTGTTTGCTGTTTTCTAACCTACAGCGACTCGCAACAATAAAACAAACATAGAGTACCTATTCAATTATAATGTGGGCTTCCATAAAAGCAATACAAAACCACAGTTTACCAGTGTAAAAAAGAACAGTTATTTGTCCTGAATACAACAATTAAGTAGACTCACAATGTAGTTCTAGATGCTTTACAGCTTATCTGCTGTTACAATCACAGCACATACATAGAAAAAAATGGAATCAGATTGCTGCTAAATTCATTTATTTAGGATTAAGATATTGAGCGTTGCAAACTTGAGCTTTATGAACCAGGCTAAACTGAAAATGCCACATGTGACTGTCAGTAGCACTTGTACAACAACTGGCAGAGAGGCTTATTCTCCAGCTAGAAAACTGAGACATACTGTATCTATCTGGATGTTGATCGTGTTGGTGCAGTGAAAAGACTGACTGTGGGAGGTTAAAAGAAGTGCATCTCGAGGCTGATGTAATGAGGTTGTAATGCTGTTTGCTTTGATGACAAACCAATATTCCTCATGGCAATGTATGCAAGCTACAGGTGAGTCAGTCTGAACAGATAGATGTACACAAATCTACATTTTATTTTTTGAAAAAAAAAAAAAAAAGCATATATTTTTGTCAATTGTGGACTCTCAGAAGGTTACAATCCTAAAACCAAGAAACCTGAACCAAGTTTTGTAAGATAGAGTTGGCAAAGTATTGATTGGTTCTCCTTTATATCGTTTCAGATGTTTCAAATTTGAAAAAAAAAAAAAAAAAAAAAAAGAAGAAGAAGAAGGAGAGAGAGAGAGAGAGAGAGAGAGAGACAGGGAAAAACCGCAGGATGTGGGTATTTTGATTCAAAGTCCCATGGGTCTGTGATGTGTTTATAACATAAGGAGACAACCCTGTTAAGCCTGCCAAGACTGTGAATTAACTGTCCACTATATTTCTGTGTAGACATTTGATAGCAGCAGAAGCTGAATATTGTTTAGGAGCTTACAACAAACCAGTCACAACAAAGAAAGAGATGTGGGTTTCAAAGGCTTATTCCCTTTATAACACATTAGGATACAGTAGTTATCAATAAACATACAAACAAGCACTTTTAAAATTGTAAGTGCAAGATTATTAAGATAGTGCTACACATGCCCTTGGATAAGAAACTTTTAATTGCAATTGGGAAAAATTCTAAGAGCAATTTTAGCTTTTACCTTCATAATCATTTATATTTCATGAGCTGCTAATTGACTCCATATTATCTTTGTCTTCCGGCATGCTAATCCTTCGGAGAGATTGGCACAGATGCATAGGGCTAGGTATGCATGAATCACCACGGTCTGCTATTGATCCCTGCTCCTCATTGAAAAACAACTTAATGAACATTCGCCAAGGCGTCACACAATGCATCAGTGTGTTCCAGCAGATAAGTGTTCTTGTGGATTGACAAGAGGAAAAATAGGAGGCTGGTGGACACCAGAGTCCAGTCAGGGCAAGATCCATAGATTTATTGATCCCATCTCTAGATAAGAGATGCGAGAATAATGATGCTCTGAACGCTTCAGCTGGGATGGCCCGAATCCTGGGAGATTGGGCATTGCAAGAGAGGGAGTTCAGGACTGGGCTGGAAGTTGAAAAGCCAATTTGTGGACTCCTCTCTTGACACCAAGATGTCATTAGTATTGAACACTGTTGACATCCAGCCACAACCTGTACAGCCTCTCAAGAATTGTCGCCACATCTTGACCATAGATATGCTACAGATCTCTTCACAGTGCAAGCATTCATTAATAAGTAAAAGGGAAACTTAAACTGATGACCTTTGCAACCACACAAATGCAACCTCCCCAAGGAATATCTAAAAATAAAAAAGAATGAAAAAATAAGCATCTTTACCTAACTATTTCAGAGCACTTGGCTTTCCCTAGCTCCAGCCCTAAAGGGCAGGAGAGTTATCCTCTGTTCCCTCTAAAGTACACTTTGTCCCAGTTTCCTTACCAGATGGGCACACTTTTTAACTACTGAGGCTTCTTTGCAATGATAATCATGGGCACAGCAAAAATGAGTGCAAAAGAAGTTCGCTGCATCCTCTCTCTCTCTTTATCTGTAAACCTCAAAAGGCAGGAAAATGGAGTATCTAACGTGGAGAGTAACACTACCGCCACTAATTGATGACACTAGTTACAGGGTCAAGGTGAGAGATGGTAGCTACAACTTATCAGACATTATTTACTTGTTGGTAAGTTCATAGGGACCTTGACATAACTTTAATGAGAGCTCTTCATATCCCACATATCTCGCTGTTGGCACAGGGCTATATTAATCACAATAAGCCAACTGACTTGTCAAACTGGTGGAATTGATCCGCTCATTCTGTAATCCTTGTGAAGGTCACATTCACTGGTGGTCAGTAATCTTCCCACAAAAATGGACATGAGAACTATAACTACATGATCCACAATGCTTCAATAATCTATGCTTTGCTGCGCACATTTGCAAAGAATCTATATCTCATTTGCTGTGACGTGCCCTTTGTCTTTGTGTGTGCCTGAGTCGTCCAAAGGTCACGCGGTGCAAACCACAGGGAACGCAAGGAAATTATCAATGGAAATCAATACAGTATAACCCCCATGAGTAACTGGGTGGAAATGTTGTCATATTCAAATAGTAGTTGACTGTAGGTGGCAATCAAATCAAACAGCCAGGTATTTATCCCCTGAAGCCTCCACAATGGTCTCTGTGAGCTCCTATTGTTTTTGTCAATGAGCCTCTATATGCCCACTAAGGATTCTCGTACATTCACTGGCAGATCAAATGAATTTTACTCAGAACCATTAATTATGATTTAGTTTCATAGTTTGTCATTTCTTTGTAAACAATTATAAAAAACAGAGTATAAATAGATATTAATATCCTTGTGTGAAATCAGGACTACTGTGGTCGTGTCTCTGCTTTCAAAGTTCACTGACCGGCATCCCCGCAGAGCCAGCTGGAAAAGGCTCATCACTTTTCAATTACCAAGGGGTATTACTTTGCATTGAATCATTTTATTCTCATGATGTGCCTGCCTGTGTTTAAAGCCTTCTCTTTAAAAGAGAACAAGCTAGTCGACAGAATTCGGAGGCATGCTTGAAAAGGGCTAACCACAGTACAGCAGCGCACAGAGCCGCTCCATGTGGAGTACGCAGGGGGGTGATATCTAAGCTCAACAGTAAACACCGGCATCTCTCCACTAAACCGTCAACATCTTCTCCGGTAGGGCAGATCAAAGACGCATGCACTCACAAACTCTTATCGACACACAAAAGCACTAGTGCTGCACTGTGGAGAACTAGGCTGTAAAGGGGATTGCTGCTTTTCAGAAGCAAGTGTTTTGAGAAAGGGAAAAAAAAAAAAAAAAGAAAAGAATAAAAAAAAAAAAAAAGAAAAGAATAAAAAAAAAAAAAAAGAAAAGAATAAAAAAAAAAAAAAAACGAATAATTTTCAATACAAACATGTGGCTGTTAGAGATATCAGAAGACGAGAAAAGTCTTGCATTACGTTTGCCTTCCCTCTCCTCAGAAATCCACGAGGGTGAAAGGATACTTTGCTTTCCCCACCAAACTCCATTGCTGAGCACTTAAAGTGCGTGAATGTTGACAGTTGGTGTTAGCATACAGACAACCTGCTGCTGACACAGCTCCCTCTCTTTCTGTACAGATGAAAAAATAGTCCCAAAAACAAGGTAATAATTCCCTAACATCTTTGATTTGTGTACGGCATAATAATACATTTCACAATCAATATGAGCCCTGGTCTGTCTATGTCAATCTAAATCTTAAATTCAGGTTGAGTAGAGAGAGCAATAAAATAATACTGAGAGGAATCAGTGTTTACCATGCAGTAATAATGAATACATTCCCCATATTTCTATTGGTGAGGAATTAAGCTCTTTTCTTGTAACGGTTTCAGACAGAGTCCAAGTATCCGTTTTACTGTTGACTCTGGAGACTGTTGCTCTTGGCACACAGAGCCTTCATCTGGATGGTGTCGCTCCAAGGATCGTATTCCTATTTTAATTGACTGTCACTCATAGCATGCGGTCAACAGTAACACTAGGATTTTGCAGATTCCTTTATAATATTCTTGACAACAAATCAATAAACAAGAGTCTGAGCAGAAGGAGAGATTTCCTGCCATTAACTGTAGCTGTCAATCTGTCTTTTCTTTGAATAAGCCCTGTTCATGATTCCTCCCACTGTCAGTGGCAACAAGATACATTCGGTGGTAGAATCTTAAGCTTTTTAACTTGCTGCTTAAACTTCTCACAATCCAATAAATAATCATGACATCTAGGATTACTCAACATAGTAAAAAGTTAGTTTGTTGGTATATTTTATTTTACCAGATATATTTTCATTCAGCTGCACAAACTTAATTTAAAATATCCATCACAAGGCCAAAAAGGTTAGAAATCTTTGTTTTTGTTGCTGTTGTTGTTTCCAGAGAGACAGAGCGAGACCTCCAGACTAATTCTAGGCAGTCCAGGGCTGATGTCTTGCCCCATTATTGATGAAAATAAAATTTGCATTGAAAATAAACAAGAGCCTCTGGGATACAAATAACCATAAAACCAATGTTGTTCAGGAATAATTTCATCTTGAACTTAAGAGAGGATGGTCGAAACAGATCTGTCAGTAGGCTACTCCTATCGTTAGCACTCTGTGTTCTACTGTAATACCTATTGTACATTATATAAACGTGGATGTGTAATTCCTGCATAGTATTGCATCAAGTTAGATGCCAAGAAGCATGCCAATACACAGATACACAGTTCACAATCACACACAACTAAACATTGCACCATTACCGATTCAGCACATTCTCGTAATATCTGTATTACTCTCCAATGTGATGGACAAGATCCACTCAGATGATCAAATAAATACCTTCGGGCTATTCTCTGCTAATGACAAGCTGTTACCAATGTTAACAATGGTTCCGTTCCTTCTTTTCTGTGCAAGGCTGCTGTGTGCAAAGCAGTAGCAGCATAAAGAATATGTCCACAGGCACCCTATGTCAGCCGGCTGACCTACTTTATTCTCTGTAAGGTCTCGCGGCTCCCTCAAGAACCCTTCCACAACAAAGACACCATTTTGTCTTCATTAGATCCAGAAAATGTCATTGCATGCAGTTTGCCTCCAAATGATATTAGCTTTGTTTACAATGTGTTTACCGCCTTAATTCCAAATCAGCTACACAAATAAACAAATGAGGAGCGATGAAACAAGCTTTGGCTAACAAGTTTTAGCTGTCTCTGACACAGAAGTAATGCCATGTGCAGGACTACCTGCACATGTAATTGGAATAGTCTGCTGGTAACAGAGAGGGTGAGCCCTATGAGATGTTTCCACTGACACTTTGTATCCCTCTGTTAGTCCCCAACCCCATTAACATTCACACCATGCAGCTGCAGCTTTTAATCATTAATACATTTCAAATTAAATACAATTACAAACCATGATCAATGATGGAGTTTTAATTACTGCTAATAACTGACCATCTGCCTGGTGGCCGAGGGGTAAGAAAGAGGCAGCAAGTTGCATCCTGAACAGTGCACTCAAAATGTTAAGCAGAGCTATGAATGCCTGTGTTAATTAAAAAGTCACATTAAACTGGCCCACCCACGCCAAGGGGCTCGAGGAGTGTTAGTACGGTAATTGTGACCCATAGACAGAAGAATATCTTAGTGTGGCCCCGGATGAGATGCGGGGGATCAGATGCATCTGCCTCATCTTTCCCTGGTGGAAAAAATAAGATACATTAGCACAGCCTGGAGCAGCTGTACAGTGAAAACAATACTGAGCTAATAATTGTGTTTTGTAAGTATAAATCAAAGCAAAATTAATTTTTTACACGATATATGTTTTATCCGGTTATTTTTTCATGGTTGTTTTGTGGTAAAAGAAACCATCTCTGTGAAATAACTTCTGACAAAGACTCCAAAGCTTTTCTTGCTGCGAGGGCATTGCTCTTCACTGCCTCTGCACTCTAACCTCTCAGAGGGCTGCTGTCATTTTTGTGTAAGGTTAGCATTTTTTCTAGCCCAATTTCTGTCTGAGAAATTGAAAAATATGCATTTCTCTGTGGCCAAAAGCTATGTAGACACACCCCTTGTTATTTGTTTACGAGACAATGTAGCTTCAGACTTTTGTTGATGATAAATGACAGAAAGATACAGTAAAAACTGGAGCAGCATAAGGAGAAATTCATGTTTCAGTGCACAGCCATCATCGGCGGCACGGTTGATGTCTGTGCACTGAAACGTGTTAATTTGTACCATCATGCTGCTCAGGCATTAAACGTGTTTGTAAACTAGAACGTCCTCTTCTGCTTCTGCTTTCACCAAGACCGTGCACTAGGTGGGAGATTTCTCAACTAACTTTGTCGCTGTGTGCCATAATTACCTTGTCTAAACACTATAGTAACAACCACAAAAACCATCTGCACAAAAACTTTGGACCAGTTCACAAGGCCAGAGCCAAGGGAGTCATAATGATGTTGTTTATTTCAACTCTTTCTGACTGATGATCATTTTGTCTTTCTTTTCCACTCTGTCTTGCATACACAGTCATTCCCTTCCCTGCATTTTCCTCCTTAATTTCAAACGTTCAAGTGGAAGACAGTGGCTATGGCTCCATCGAGCTGGCAGGGGGCTGAAGCAGCAGGGGACCTGCCAGAGGGTATGTTGCTGAAACATGTCTTGACGACTAAGGCCAGATTGGGCTCAGGGGGGGGAAAGGAGATGGTTGTTCTTTGAAAGCCTCCACAGTGTCTGGAGATGTGGTCCTCATGGTTGTGGAGCTTGTTATGCATGTAAAAAACACAACTCAGAAGGGGCTACATGCTTCTTTCTAAACCCACGCATACTTCTGCTTCAGCGGGCTCTGTTCATCCTCCTATGTCACTTATACTGGAAATGTAAAAAAAGTTTGTATCATCTTATGGAATACCTGATGTTTTTAGTATATTTCATCGTATATGGCTCCATTCCTTGATTATGTGGGACCCAGAATACCCAATATATTTAGGAAAGTACCATCTTAACGGCATGAAAGTTTTATTTCAGAAATTAACTAATTACCATTTCCTCTTAGAAAAATAAGCATTTTTTTCTAAACAAACAATTGAAGTATGCAAATGCAAAAAAAATTAAATTTTTATTTCATTTTCTGTAAAAGCTGGAACTTTTTTGTTGATAAATGATATAACCAGCAATTTATCTGAACTCATCCAGCTCAAACAGCTTTAATTCCTGAAGGGTTTGGATTAGAGTGTTTCCATGGTAATGAATTACAGACGACACTGGGAAACATCATGAATTTTGGTCTACTTGTGCGACTTACCCTGCCAAGTTATTAGTACTTGCGACATAAGTGCATTCAAATATGCCAGGAAAATGGCTTTGTGATGATGATGCTGATGAGGATAATAAATTCTTGAGTGAATATGCAGCCCCTGACATTTAGCTGTGGTGCATACTTTTTCCAAAATTGTCTTGTTCTTACATATCTGGGACGCTATTTTTCAGTTTCATTCTTCTCTTCAAAAGACTGATAGTGAATTACGGTGATGATCGTGTGATAATGCTGACCTGGCGCAAATGATTGCGTCTACCAGCGTCAGCGATTTTGACTATTCTTTCACAGATAATTGTCTTTCTGCCCATCAAACAAATGACTGCAGTAGAGTGGAGAATCTAGGACACCTCCTGAGGAAACCTACAGCGCAAATCTTCTCAGACATTTATCCCTTTGCCACCTTCACATTGAAATATGGCTTCAGAGACAATGTACATACCTGGAGGTCCCATTGATATGACACAGAAAATCACACATTGCTGAGGTGATATTTTTAGACCCGTGCTCCTCTGCTGGGCCAAACACAGAGGGATTTCTGACTGATTGCCCATCTAAATAATGCAAAGTGTGTTCTCCTGCGCACCGAGAGGCCCCAGATGCAAAAAAAATGACTTGGATGACAGGGAACAGCTGATGAGATGTTTTGCCACAAAAGTCTTTCCATGTTTCCTTTTTCCACATTGTGAGGTGTTGATGACGTCTGTGCTTTCCATAGATGCAATGTAGAAAAGAGTGGCTTATTGAATGTATAGCTGTTAGAAAACATAAACAAATATATAATTTGAAATAAAATTCACTGTATATGTGCAACTATTAGTCTGCTTTTCTTTATTTGAAATCGTGTGGCTTTTTCATTCTCTGACACTCAAATATCTCAGGGGATAAAAATGCTCATCCCAAAGAATAGAATAAGGATTTTGTTGTGGACTTGGACCTAAACTCTTCCTATTTCATGTAAATTTTAATTAATAGCCTGATACAGCAAAGCTGTTTTTGATTTTCAACACAAATATAAAAAAAAAAAAAGTTTCATTCATTATCTGTGTGAGGAACAAAAGCTGAAGACAAGTTAAGACTTTGAAAAAGAGAATCAAAAAGCTTTCTAAAGCTTTATCTATACAGAAGGTAAACATGATGGAGACTGGTAGCACTGCCAGTAAGATAAAAAAAGCAGCTCTCTGAATCCAAATCCTCATTTGTCTGAATAATGAGAAGATCTTGACCATAGCTGGTTGCATGAATCAAAAAGAAAGTTTTCAACTGCGATTAAAAGCAGTGCTTATGCATGCTTAGAATTTCTAAATAACTTTTGAAGGACATGAGGTTATGGAGATGCAATAACACAAGTTTCTTGTTTCTGAACACACCTCCTATCAAAGACATCCTCTTTATCAAACTGCATGTGTATTTGACTGCTCCAGTGTAGTTATCCCATATATTTAAACTGTCACGTGGATGAACACAAAAAGGCCCTGAATAAATCATTTACATTGGGTAGGTAATTGCACACCATTTGTATGTACAGTGTAAATGGACTTGATGTGCAGAATACATTTTGGTTGATTAGCGTTTTATCACATTGCCGTGTAGAGTGCAATGCATCTGGTTCTCAGTATGCTGCTACTGTACAGTATTATTTCAATCCAAGATACAGAGGAACAGAAGAGAATATGAATTGGTTTCAAAATGAAGCTGTACAGAGACACATCAGAGTGCCACTCTAAAATAAGCTGCAAGTTGACGGTAGTTAATGAATCTTTAATGTTTCTGCTTAAGTTGTCAGGGAAAGAGAAAATGGCTTCACTTATACTCCTGATGCTAAAGCACTAATACAGAGTGCCTCTCTCTGCATGAAGCTCTATCAAAGTGATGTCCGAGATAGCCATCTTGTTCTCATCACCTTGAGTCCAGCTACCAAGCAGAGACTTGCTTAAAAATCCTGCAGGACACCGTGATCACAGGACAAATATGTCTCCTGGATGAAGTGATCTCTGCTGCTGAAGTTAATCATGACCTGATGACAAGGTTCTGAAGAAAATTAAAGTTTGCTGGATAGAATTACAGTTTTAAAAAAGCAAAGTTAAATAAAACAAGAGAAGATATTACATCTGTGGAAATACCTCAATTAGCATTTACATAATTTCACGGGTCACATGCAAAATAAACAAGGAGGTAGAAACAAGTATAGTAACACAATCAGGACTACAGATTGCCGGCGTTCAACAAGAATGCAGCTCCATGGAAAAGCTGAACATTCTCCTGATAGTTTTCCCATGGGAGGCAGCCTGAGACTGCAGGAGGAGCATTTCACCAGGGACTCAGTGAAGGATTGAGTTCGGCCACGAGGGGAAGTGGAGTGAGAGTCCGTCTCTGAGCTGCCACAAACAATGTACTCAGACATGACAGACCTGATACTATGCACGCCTAGTCTGAGTGCCTGTTACATCCACCCACAGGGTTGTCAGGAAACTTGGTATCTAAAAACAAACCATCACATCATGACTGGCTGACAAGCTTATCATATTTCTAAACTGTGCATATGATTAGATAAATACTGTTTTAAAGCCTTTAACACAGCTTACTCCCCATACGTGTATCAAGTAGACATTTTTCTTCCATTTTACACCGTATATTAGTCTCTGTGAAAGCCAAGCAAATGAGCTCAATTGAAAAACGTCACTCATACTTTCTACTCATGATTACTTAATGCTGACTTACTATATATTATACAAAACAGTTTTGAGAAAAGCAGCGCATTAGTCTCTCTCTTGGCAGACACTTTATGTTCAAATGAAAATATAGTTCACCTTATCTGCCCACCTTTTACATTTTTAAACAGATTCTCACTGAGGACTGTGGATGGAGAAGACAAGGGTGCAACATAAATGTTCCAATGACAATGTTAAAAACTAGATTACAGTTTAACCAACTGAAATTTACAAAGAATAAATGACAGGTGATGAAATATAAAAGTATTTGGGGCTGATGAAGTGGTTTCTCACAGGATGGCTTCATAGAGGTACGTAGATTGATGTGCTCCTCAAGTGTTGGTTCAATCTAGTTTGTTTTTTACTCATTAATGAAGAGCAAAGATTGATCACATCGGCACACAGGCAGCTGAGAAAAATCATAAATTGGCTTGTTGTGATTACAGTTTGTTGCAATTATTGAAAACACGGAGCTGAATCCAACAAACTGTAAACTGCATATTAACAGTTAAGTGAAGCAATCAAAATAAACCTAAAATTAAAGTCTCCTTTCATGTCTTGCCAGTATTTTCTTATTGGTGTTGTGTTTACATGTTTTTTTATTTGCTTGTTTGTTTTTTTTGCAAACAAAGACAGTATTATTCATATATGACGTGTATGTCTGTTACAATTTTGCATGCCTCGCTTTCATCTTCTGACACTGGTTGATGCTGGCTTTATTTTATCATTCTATGTTTTACCAACAATTCCCCAGAAGGACCAAAACCACCACAAAATGTATTTTCTACTACTACAACTACTACTTCACAATCAGTTTTGTCAAACTGAGCTGACAACGACAACAAGCCAAACAAAACAACACAAAAAAAAAGGAAAGAAAAACTGTTTTGGAACCGCTGTAAACAACTGACATCATCGGGTCCTATTTGCATTCTGCCTAGTGTCACAGGTTTCAGCCCTTTTTCTGTTAGCTTCTCTCCCACTCTCTGTGCTCACATACAGACTACTTTAATACAGCCAAATTTCCAATAAAGCTTTTCTTATTTACCTGTTTCTTGTTTTTGTTGTCAGACAATGGAATAAATTTGAAATAGTGACTGAAACACAGGCTATTATGGGTGAGCACCCATGGGTGTGTTGGACTTAAAATGAGGGGTGGTCAGGCACATTGCTAGGCTGCAGAAAGCGATTGTCAGATTGACCAACAAAAACCTGGTCTGAATTCAATGACACTGTTATTTTAAGAGCACATTTGCAAGAGAGTAGTGCGCCTACACAGGCGGGCGCACAACATGCATACACTCGAGTTGAAAATGCGCTTTAGATGTTTGGATAAGTCAAGTGGAACATTACAACACAGCTCCAGGAAGGTTGGAGCATTCTTCATGGCATATTGTGTGTTGCATAACATTGCCATGTGTCATGGATGTCCCTTGGACATAAATGTGGCTGTGCAGAGGAAAAAGGAAATCCATCTTCAACCATGATCTAGAACTGAATTTGTATTTGATTGGCTGCGAGTGTGTTTTAAAATTGCCTAACACTGTGGTTGTTTAAGTTTCATCACTCTTTTCAATTCATATATGGGCCATTAAGCTACTAGTCATCATGTGTAACCATAGCAACATGATAAAACAGTAACAAGCAAATTTAAGGGTTCCTGATATTTCCATGTCACACATATCAGAAATGAATTTGTCTATACACAATAGTAACTGATGGATAGTGAGAGTGGATGTGTGTTAAATGTGTGATTTTTCCAGTGTGAAGAAACACTGTTTCCTTTTTTTTTTTTTTATATATAAATATATTTTTTGTTGCCATTTGTCGCTCTTTTCTTCTTTTGCAGCTCAGGCAACATTATGACAGTGTTGATTGTAGCACTGTGATGATGTTTTGTATATCGTTGTGATATATATATATATGATGATTAAGAAGAAAAGACAACAGAAGCAAATATTTAAAGCTTTGGAAATAGGCACTTTTGTTTTGTTTTGTTTTGTTTGATGAGTCTAAAATTCTCAATAAAAATAAGTCAAGATGCTCATTTTTGGTTTTGGCCAAGTGACCTGGGTTTAAGTGGGATAACCCAGACGTGTAAAAGATTAAATAATGCACTCAAAGATATAATACTGGATAACTCACTTGATGAACCCCACTCTGCTTCACACTGGATGTTTTTTTTTGCCTCTTTGCATTGTGCAATCAATGTAAACCTTGTTGTGGATTATCCGTTTCTTAAAGCAGTAATGTACATCCAAAGTTCTAAGTCGGTCCCTGACCAACAGACAACAAAGCTGAATAAATAAATAAATAAAAATAGATGTAAAAACTGCCTCTCCAAACAGTGTATGCACTTCACCTACAGCGGTAGCAGCCTCTACAGTAAAAGTAAAAAACGGAAATGTCAAAGAGCAAGCTGCGCGTGTTACGTCTGCGGTAAACCATGCATCGTCCTGTTAGCCAGGTGAACACAACGTGCTAATGCCCTGGGGAAAACACGTAGAAAGGGACGCATGTGTCGGAAAATGAAAAAGTCAATGTCTGGGAGCCACAATGTAAAACAGCAGAACTTCACGTGGCCATGGACACGTTAACAATGGAGAGACATGAAAGATGAAGCACAAAGTAATTAAAATTCAGAGGAAATATAAATATCAAAAGCAGAGCTGTCAGAACAGGCTCTGACGGCTGCCTGCCGAGGAAAAAAAAGTAGGGCCATGTTGGCAATAGTTGACAACCCTGGTAGAGCTTCACATTTGGACGTGTGAAAAAGGAGGTGGTAGTGTGTGTATGTGTGTGTTTTTTGAGTGGAGTGAAGGTGCTTTGTGCTGTCAAAGCTGGGGAAGCTTGTTATGTAAAAAAAAAAGCATATAACTACTGCCAGCAGATAATGTCACTGTCTTTGTGTTTAGGAACGGGTGTTTCAGCGCTGGCTAAAATACATGAATATGGTGCACAAAAGCGCTGAAGTGTAGACTGAAAGAATAACGTCCTTGAGTTGTCTATCATATGTCCTTACCCTATTAAGAGGGAAGAATAAAACCAGTCACTCCAGTGCGCTGAAAAGACACTGTCCATTAGAAGCCTCTAGACGTGTGTTCGCTGTACCAGACAAAGCTTTTGATTCTCTGATCATTCCTTTGATCTAAATCAAAGATCGAGATGAAGGACAGTAGACATTACCTCAAAGCTTGCGATGATCATTCCTATATTAAACAGACATGAGGCATATTACTGTAGTGACAGCATTATAGGAGGTAATGGTCAGGACTGAGTCTTATCTCACTGTCCAAATTCCACAGAGAATCTACCATCTGAGATGCAATTTCACAACAAGACCTGGGTCAACCCATGTTAAGCTTTGATTCAGCCTGTGTGTTATTTGACACAGAGGGTAATACAACACCAAACAAAGTGCCAAAGTTTAAATAAGAACAATAAAGCATATGAAAATGAATTTATAGTAATTTACTTGTTGGCAACTAAAGGAACTGGCACAAACTGCATCGTCTTGAGCGCCACAACCATCTGTTACTGTAGCAATGGGTAAATGGCATAACAATTAGACACAGTCTGTGCACTACCATACTAGCACATAATATAATGCAGGTAGCACAAGACACAAGGAAGCACCAGGCAGATGTCCAATGGGCTTTTAGGATTTTCTCTTTGGTTTCAAAAACTCAACCACCAATCAGTAGATAAAGATGTTGACAAAGATAAGAAATATCATCTCCCTTATTTTCACCTGAGACTGAGATCAATAACAGTTCTTCCAATTACTGACACAATAGTTCGTCTTCCTGTTCATAATCAGCAGTTGAGATCACTGGGATAGCGCAGAACAAACAAGAAGAGAACCACTCTTTCATAAAAGGACAAAATCAAAACTTAAGCTTTTAGACGAGTGGGATCTAACACCAAGTCGTGCAGCGACAACAGATGTGTTCCATATAAACAAACAGAACAAGTTGAACAGGCAGCACATACTTCAAAATTCGAATGCTAAACAGACAATGTATAAGACCCAAACAACTCATGCAGAAAGTTTTCTTTTGAAAGTGAAATTGTCCTGAACAGTGTATACTGTGATGCATGCATTATAATATATGTTGATTTTAACTGTAATTTATGTAATTATTATTAAAACCTATTAACTCTTAATAAGAAATCCATTTCGCATCAGAAAAAGTATGCTCTAAGTTAATGACAGGCAGCTAACACACAATGCACTACTTGACAGCTCAAAAAAAGATTATATATTGTTTATTATACCTATTTGTTTTATGGCGATGTATTTTTTAATTAGTTTTTGTGATCCTGTTTTTCCTGGATTCGTGAATTTGTCATTTCGTCTGTGAAACATGGCAACTACGTAAACAGACACATGACAGCATATATGCATGAGGCTTCCTGCGGTGCAGCGTGTCCATGTGGCTTCCATTTATTATAGATGCTCTTTATGTATGTGGGCGAACACCACGGTGTCATGTGACACACTAGGGTGCCAAATGAAAAAAAGCAATAGCACAGGTGCTACCATAAAAGCAGCTTTTCATGTATTTAACCGCAATGGTTGCTCACAGAGAGGATTCCCATTGCCTAAATAAAACCGAAAACGAATGTTGAGAACGTAATTGAGCTGCCATGTACGCTCATCATCACTGTCAAAACACAATCAGGTGCCCCAAGTACCTAAGAGATGGCCATTTCTTCCCTTCTTTATGAAAATTAATCGTTTCACAGCCACAGTAAATGACATGCCAGATTTGTTTATGGGCTCGGAGTGAATTGATAGTGAAGAAAACAGGTATGGGGAGAACGGAGTGTGGCTACTGACCCATGCTAGACTCACAGTGCATTTGCATTCATTAGTTCAATCAGGGAGCCTTCCTAACCCTCTCCATCATAAATGATAGATGACTGAGGAGGCGACTAGCCACTGAGATCACTGAGACTCACAGAATAGATATATTTTACTGATATAAATTATTCATGTCACTTTCATGCTGAAAAACAACAGCTGATTGGTTTTTAAGGAGTAGCTGGGATAAAGATTATGCAAATGTTGATCACCCATAATTGAGCATAATTGCATTGCATATGTTTGTGAAGCTCTTAACAGCCATTATTGCCTCCTCAAAATTTGTTCTAGCACACAAGAGGGGTGACTCACTCGCAGGCACCTGTTTGAGGGACAAGAGAGAAGCTCAGCATAAATGTTGTGGATGACATTTTTCCTGCAGGCCTCTCCTAGAAGCAGCAGCCAGGTTAAACTTGGGGAAGAAAAAAAAATGCAGTGGAGAGGATGTGAAGTGTTTGTGTGGACTTTTCCAGCTTCCTCAGAAAACAATAGGGATCATAAATGTTTCACAAGAGCCTAATTGGCGCTCTTTGATGTGCCGCTGTGGTTGCTCTGGTCTTTCCGTCAGCTGTCACCCCCCTGCCCAAGGTTCTCTGACAGAGCGGGCTCCAGTCAGGCCGTGCAGTTCAGCATAGGCAACAGAGTGACAGGCAGCAACTCTATTACCATGATACCAGTCATAATCAACGGGGCTGCAGGGAATATCGGCATCTGCTCAGCACAGGCGGACGAGACATCACTGTCATTGCGCAATATTCCACACAGATCATCGCAATTACACCAAATGTTTGAGTTATTTGGTTCACTCGTGGTGGTTTGAGAGGGAATGACTGCAGTCTGCTGTGTGACATTATTGTATATTTTATATACAATAATGTCACACAAACGTCACACTTACAGAAAACTGGAGTACTAGGGAAGGTTTCTATGTGCTCACCCACCAGATCTGTAGAGTAAGGACGCCTGACCAAAAAAAAAAAACAATAACACCACTAGCCTGTCACTTGCTTCAGCCTCACTGCCTCAGTTACAGTGTAATCAATAGTCTTAATATAGAACTGAATAATGATACTAAGCCCGGGCTGCCGTATCCCTCAGCACAAAGGGAGAGACATGGCCCGAGGTGCCAAAACACTGAGTAAAACACAGCACCAATCAATCTCTGTGCTACCACATCAGCCATGGCTGATTATCCCTGCTGCACCAATGCTCGTGCATGAGCAAAATAATGAGATAAGCGTTAACAAGGTCAAGTATCGAACATTCAACCAAGTCACATACTACATGTCTCAGACAGATTCACAGGCAAAATGAAAACACAAGCTTCATACAGAAAAAAAATGAATCATCGAATTTTACACACAATGGAACATTTCTCCCATTGAAAATGCTAATAAGCCATTCTTTGAAGTGTCCTTATTTGCATTACAAACATTGCCCACAAACTCTCAGAAAAAGAGTGAGGAAGCAAGAGAGAAATTCAACCTTCTGTTCTCCATCCATCAGAGATGTTCGGCAGCCGCAAACTGTGCTTGCCGAGAAGTGCCAGGCAAGATATCTACTACAAAAACGCTGCATTACAGTCAGACTTCACCTTTTCATACAGTGTCACATTCAGATGTTGGTTTGTGATCATGAAAAGACAGATACCCTGAGGAATATGTTTCTGTGGTTCTACAAAAGATAAGAGTAATCCCAACAGAACAACCATACATATTCAAAAAGTCCTTCTTCTGCTGGCTTTGTTGAGCTGTGTGGTATACCAAGCAGATCTCTCAACCTCACAGAATCACCAGGAGTTCACAAAACAATCAGTGTTTTACAATATGTTTAACTCCCTGTGAACAAGGAAGTCTTCAGTATAATAGAGACATGGCAAGTTACATTGAAGACGGATGGGTCCCTAGACAAAATGAATTCAAACTGCTGTCTAACTAGGCTATCTACAAGCCTGAGGAAGATGTATGATTATTTTGTTAGGGTATGCTGGATACATTCGATATACATAGCCTGTCCGCAGTGCTTTTGCAGTAAGAGGTATAGGAGATAAAAATGCAGGCTTCCCGCCACAGTGGATCACTGTGGTGAAAAGCTTCTTGTTTAAACCAAACTAATGTTCATTCTTCGCTCCTTCGATTGGATGAAACGCCTGATAATCAAAAGAGGTAGAGCACTCTTTGCAAACAACAGGGGGGTGGGGGATGGGATGGGGGTTTAGAGGGGGAGCATTGTGTGGATTTTTTTGCAACAGTGTGTAATAATGTTAAGGGGGAGCAGCACATTCAGAACACAATGTCTCCTCTGTGCCAAAATATTCTTGCCAAAATTAATATGAGAGGTTTGAACACAAGCCTGCATTTTGATCATTATTTCTTTCAACATCAATCCTTTGTACCACAGACAACCTGTTAAGTATTTACAATGGTGCAGCTGCTTTTGCTGAACGGAAAAAAAAAGAGATTTAGAGTTCACATGTCCATATGAAAGAGAATTACTCACTTTCTAGAATGTCAAGACACAAAGCTGAAAAATGATCTGTCTGGAGAGGCTCACATTCTCTTTCAATCAGAGATGAAGACATAACATTTTGAGGTAGTGCAGAGAGGTCAGCCTGGACCACCTGTTGCAGCCAAGCAAGCAGCTAATGAAAGTTCATGCCGATTCACCTCAACTGTCTGCAGAGGCATTAACATCACCATCCAATACACCAAAACCAAAATAAACTACAGGTTAAACTAATCAATAATTTACTGTAACCGAGGTCTGTGTAGAAACAAAAACAATAACATTTAAAGAATAACCAAGGATAAATAACATGAAGGCGCACTTCCAAGAAATGACTGGAATAATATCTGTGTGATGTTGGCTTTGCACTGACAGGAGCTGTCAGATCACTGTGACACAGAAGCACCCTTAAAGCTCACAGAAATACACTTATATTCTTGGAGACACATTCAGTGGAATCATACTTGTTTGGATATTGAATGATTTTTTCAAGGCTTTCTCTAAAGTGCTGGTACTGAGGACTTTCTCATGCATTTATAATCCAATGGTCCTTCAATGATTCAGCAAGCAGTGTGGGAAGAGGCAGCCAAGAGCTCAAGCTCTTTGGGCCTTTTTAAAATTTCAGTAAACTAAAGCAGCAGTTGGAGCATCGAGGTCTTGGCAGGCACAGTATTCACCTCTGCAACCTGATGTCTGAAGGGAAGTCGCAGCATCCAAAGTCATCCAAATTACTGATAAGGGAGCAAGACATGGACGCCTGGGTGGAATATGTGAGTTTACCAACTGCTGAGAATGTCTAGGTATATGTGCATCTGTATGTGTTTTTGTATGTGTATTTGAATGTAAATGTGTACGTGCATATATATATTTATTTAAGCACTACAAGGCAAAGTCTGGATTTTTTAGCAAAAAAAGATTGTCACATAACCTTTTTCATGAGATGAAAATCAAAAGATAATTGAATAAATCATGATGTTGAGTTTTCTGACAGCCAAAGACATGCAGTGTGGCTCATCTTTTGATCACTCTGTCAACTGTTTCAAAGTTGCTGTGCTTGACTGATATATTAATTAATTGCGGTGGACATTTCAGGGTTCACATATTTCTTCATTGCTTAATTTAGTAACAAGAGCTGCCTTTGAAAAAAAAACACTACAACTGATTAAAGGACTCCTGAAAAATGAGCTATAACCGATTGGTTGTTTTCTGAGATTGCTTGTTTTTCTAAGTGGGGTAAGTTTCATACAGTCTAAAATGCCAATGCTGCTCTAGTAATGCAATCTAATGGAAATAGTTTGAGTGTATTTTCCATTCTCTTGAGTGGGGCAGAGTGTACTGGGACACAGTACTTTACAGAGAAGCCACCCACGTTTCCAGAGGAGTATGGCAGATACATATAACAAGAAATGAAAACTGATCGGAAATGGTCCATTGCAGGACATTTTGTATTCCACTGCTAAAATAATGGAAGCTGAGGGTCAATTAATCAGGCACTTGTTTACCATTCTCAAGGCTCTCTGTGTTCATTAGTCTGCCGAAGTTGCGCTCTATGGTGCCGCAGACAAGCACAGGAGAGGAGATCCATCTACACGCTGCGGGTGACATGCAGAGATTTACGAGCCAGCGCGTACCACACGCCACATTTCCCAACCCCATAAGACAATAAACGCTTCATTATCATTTTAAATTGCTCCTTTTGTTTCTGGTAAGGAACAGCAGCAGCAGCAGCAGCAGCATAACTGTGGTTCCATAACACCCTCAACACCACTGCCCAATCACCAGCTATGGGATCTGTGAATAAAATGGACAGGATGTATATTCATGTGGAATTTCTCATGAAGAGCTAGAGGGAAAAATCCAGTGGGGCACCAAAAATGCATGATTTATATGCCAGAGTAACTCGACAGTTTGTATTTTTGCCATGATTCAGAAAACTATTGCATTGTACACGTCTCTGAATACGTAATGAAGCATTATTATTATTAAAGCCTGCAAAGCAAACAAAAAAAAAAGCGTGCATAAAGTGACCAAAAATGCAGAGACAAAAAACACCAAATCTTTGGAAATCTAAACAATTGTAGAGAGAAGCATATAATGAATAAGAGCGCAATGAATCGTGCAGGGCTTGAATGGATGTTCCTTTTCTTAAGAGCAGAAGAGAAAATGTTCCTTTCTTGTCAGCGGGCCAGCTGCATTGATGATCATCTTCCACAGCCCATTTCCCCACTTAGTCATCTGAACAGCACAAAGGAGCAGCAGAAGGTGTGAATTATCAAAGAGAAGTAAAGAGGTGCAGTGAGACACGGACAGCCCGAACAGCTACCTCACACTTAAGTAAGTCTTCCTGTTTGTCTTGCAGAGCAGGACATTTTCCTCTGACTAAATAGAGTTCAGTGTGGGCTAAAGTCTGTGTGTGAATAATGAATAATTCAGGTTGGAGGTGAGTGGGATCAGTTCCTCGTATGCAGGGGGAGATTAGCCACTGGTGGCCCCTGACAGATGGAGGCCTTACAGCCCGATGCAACACAGACCCCAGAGAATATCAGGTGTCACCTCATTACACACTTCATAGACTTTTTCAGCTTCCAATGTTACTGTCTCTGATTGGGATAACCAGGGCAACTCCAAAACAACCTACAAACATTGCTGTTGCAGACCGCCAATGTCATCAGAAAGCATTTAATTTTATTGGATGATTTTATTCTTCCATTAACTTTCTTGAATAAAAGTATGATACATTTTTTTTGTTTAGTTTCTTTCCAAGGTAACAGTAAACATACTGCAAATACAGCACAACTAACAAATAAGTGTTCTTTTGGATATCATCAACTGGGCTCCACTCAGTTTTCAAAGGACTGCAGTGAAGATAGATCTATATTTTGAAGGGTTGGCTTTATATCTAGTATTAAATGGATTGCCTTTTCCTCAAAAGAACAGTTGGTGAAGTTGAAAGGGGGAGTAATTTACTCAATATCAGATGTTGAGGAAGTTTGAAGTTGGATTTTTTTCTCATCAAATATAAACTGGTTAAATGTTTGTTTGTTTTTTTAAATACTGATGAGTTTGCAAATCGTCTGTCTGCCTATCATTATCTCTCTACTTCCTCCCCCTTGCACATCTTAAGGCTAGATTTGCTGTGGCCTGGTAACCCAGAAAAGACAAATCTAAATGTAAAGGACTGATAGATTATCAGAAGTTAATTTGTCACTAAACTGACCTAAATATTACAGAGGTTACTTTCCTTAAATCGTATAATCAAACTCTGTCTGATTTTGTTGATTTTATCATCATCTTGTTAATTGTATTCAGCATTTTATCACTAACTTCACTGTAAAGCTAAATGGTGAAATCTACACTGTGGGTGTATGCTGGAGAGCAACAGCAGCTGCAGAGCAGCAGAGCTATACAATTTTAAAGTTAACAAACTGAATGCACTGAACCCTATTAGCATGACTACAAAAACTAGGACAATAAAATCCAGGCTGAAAACACCAAGATTTATTCTTTAAGTCTTTAACTATGGGACTAATTATGTCTGTGCAACAGCTACTTTACTTCAGTATTATAATGTTTATTTCAAGATCTCTGTTGCAATTCTTCAACAAAAAGTTTTGTACATGTTCTAATTCTACTGATGTTGTACTACATGTTCTCCTTGTGTGTCTACTGGACTGGGATGGTGCCTCTCAAAAAATCTCAGAAAAAGAAAAATGTAAAAGTCATTGGCTGTTTCACTAAAAAATCAAAGAGAGCACTAATCAATCTTAATTCTTGCCTGGTAATTGACGCTGACTGCTATAAATTGGGAGTTAGGTATAGCAGATCTGTAAAGTGTCACTTTAACTTACACATGAATTCAATTTTTTTTTTAATAATTTTAAATAATAATTTCAGAGGGATAGCTCCTGAGTGTTCAATAACCAATGTGGCTGGCTGTCTGTATTAAACCAAGAGACTGGATGTGCTTCAAGTGAAAATTACCTTGTCTTGGCAGAAAAACATCTCCTGGAAAGATGCTCTGGAGGGGCTCCAGCTAAAGTGAAAAGGACATTCTGCTTCATGCTACCATCTTAACACTATAAATGGGACACATCTCAAGTGCATATAAGATGCATTACTAAAATGTCTGATCTTGCTGAAGACTGATCCTGATCTTTTCATAGTAGTTTAGTATATAGTACCCCAGCATCCAGTCGTCATTACAGGGCCAAGTTTAATTCAACTGAGGGCCAGACAACTGGAAACCAACCCATTCATTACCACGGTCATGTGGTAAGACTGAAAGCATATCCCCATGCGCATCTTAATATTTGTATCTTAGGCCCTGTTCACACCTGGCATGATCATCAGTGTGATCTGATCACTGGTGAACAACTCTAAGTATGTCAGTTCACACCTGACATTAGAATACGTCTCCACAGGTGTCTCAAGTGACCATTTGTAATCAGATCTCACTTCTCTGCTCTATATGCAAATAACCAGCGAGAGGAAGCTTCCCGTAGCTACTCTGCCAAAAATGACCATCTCTGAATGGAGTATCAGCGATCACATCTCAATGCGTCCTCAATGTGTCTGTACTTAGACCTGTCCACTTGTGATGAGATACATGTTAATCCCAGGTCTGAACAGGGTCACAATACCACATAACCAGAGAAAGGTTATTACATTTTTTATTCCATGCATTGAAAGATGTCGATACCATGTGGACTAGTTTAAATTCTATTTCATGATTCCATCAACTGCTGGCAGATCTACAGTCTGGCTGCGGCACAGACAGACTCATGTAAAATCAGCTCACATGTACAGCCTCACCTGTCCACATGAACAGCTGCCTACTAATACTCTCTGAAGCCATGGGAGAAAACAATATGAGAACACACTCAAAAGGGGCTGGAGGAGACTTAATACGACAATAATATGGTAGGTATCAAAATGTGATTACATTCGAGTAGTATGATCTAATGCATTTTATGCCTGACATTTAGATAAACACAAGTGCACTCACATGGGAGGAAAATAGGGAACAGAGAGGAAATGAGCAAACACAACAGGAGCAGAACTGAGATTCAAGGAAGGTTCTCTGTAAGACAACAGTGAATGCTGCCTCCCATGTCCATGAGTTCAACTGATAGACCAATAGAGAACAGCTATTGTATCAAAGTTCCTCTTAGCAACAGCGTGTGAGGAAAATACACAAATTATCTACTCAGTTGTTACAAACACTGTGATAGCTGCTGGTCTTTTCCAATTCCAATGGAAATCAGCCACTTCAACAAGCTTATCAGGCCACTGGCAGCACTTAATTGCTCCAGGTTTGTTTCATCTAGGCCTCTGTTGGTGTTTTGCCTCTTCCGGTTTTCCTGATGGAAACTGAACAACCTGAATTAATTTACCATCTAGCATGGTATCAAGTGTTTGATGTGTTGCTGGGTGGGTTAGGGTTGGTAAGAAAGAGACATTAAAGAAAAAAGTTTGATCCTAATAGAACTGATGTTTGGACTGAGCTCACTTTAAGGGCACGACAAGGGCAGAAGACCTCTGATGCAAATTCATTAAGCCTTCTATCTAAACATGGTTTAAATCAGAGACATAATATAAAACTAATAGGAATCCTTTTAAGAGTCTTATCATTAGAAAGTTAATGAAAGATACGCACAAGAAAAGAAGGAAAACTGCGTCCATCATCAGGCATCTGTAATTCTCTCTGCGAACAGACTAGTAAACTGTAAATGACCTCAGAAGGATGACAGCGGGTAAACTGAGAACAATATGGTTGCTGTGTTTACCTGTCTGTCTTTTTCTGCCGTGTCAAGCTGTGAGCTGCCACCAGAGGCCTGACTGACAAAGGCCCTGCAGGATGTTGTGGGGGGGTTGGCTGAGCGATGGATGTCCTATCCATCATGGCGACCCTTGTTGGTGGGCTAGGGAGCCGACATGTGGTGGTGAGGGAGAGGTGGTCAGTGAGGAGTCAGCACTCTTTGACTACTCCAGATCCATCATCCAGACAAGAGCGGCAGAGAATCTGTCTGTGAGGTGACAGCCAACAGAATGGCTTCTTCCACTCTGGGCAAAGAGCAATGTGCTGACCAGGAGAAAAAGGTTGTAAAAGGGCCGGTCAAGATGATATCATTTGGAGGATTGGGGGAATCAACACTATCAAGGATGGTTTTGGAGCAAAAGCCTTTAATATCAGATAGAAAGAAGGAGCCAGCTTAGGCGATATGGGTCATGGGCTTATTCTTTAATGTAGACAGTAAAGAAGTATCTACTACAACTATGAACTAAAAAGCAGATGATCAGATTGTAGCTGAGAAATGGGAAAGAGTTCAAATGAAAGATAAAAAGTGTATACTTTAGTTTAGATGATCAAGAGGGTATTAATGTTAGTATTAATTCAGTTTAAGCAACTGTACAAACTCAGCCATGTACACGCAAGAAACTGATGACTCACAGTGTACAACACTATACTCAATAGGATCTTGATGCATCTGAAACACCCACAGACAAGGTGCGATGAAGCAAGAGAAAGACTGTGCTACATACAGGTGAGGAGAAAGAGATCAATGTAGAGAGATGGATAGAGAGAGAGCAAAGAGGGGAGAGGGAGGCAGAGGACACATGCGAGAGAAAGTTCACATGCATGAGAGAGTTCACAGTGGGCGCCAACCTCCTGTAGATCTGAAGAATTAGAGTCATAGGGAAAAATCAGCAGGGGCACAAATGCTGTTCTTGTTGTATAATACATCACCACTTGGTAAAAGAAAAAAAAGAAAATGTTTGTTCTTGCCAGTTCAGGTAGAATGTGACAACTCTAGTCATGCTGTTGCTGTGCTACAGATCAGTCAAAAAATAATGCTTGCACCAGCAGTCAAAGCTGGCATTTAACAAAGCCACTGTGGAGGTGAACTCATAACCTCTGAAGACATTTAAAAACAGTTGTCTTTCAGTCATCATTACTTGTCAGGAACTATGTCTTGTAATCAGCTATTTACAGAGTAATCTGCAAGCATCCGATCTCTACACACTGATGTCGCTGTTGACCCTGCAGTGCTTTGACAGCACACTCTGTCTTTTTAACTGCACTGCCTGTTTGGCTCTGGAGGTGGATTTGTTCCCAACATTCAGGGAATGCTAAACACACCAAAACTCTAAGGTCATGTCACAGAGAAGACCCATTAGGACATGAGCTAGTTAAACTCTGGCACTCTGCCCCCTCAGCCCTGACCTCCACCGGCAGGATGCTTCTGATAAGGCTAGTTTAGGGGCCCTCCACACATTGTTAAGGCAGGGAGCAGGGAAGGGAAACAGCTATATTGAGAATTTAGTGGATTTGAGTTTTCTAGGAGCAGCTGCAAGTATTTATGATCTTGTTATTATCTGTTATCCATCCAACCCAAACCAAACATCCCCACTATATTTTTACTGAAAGATATGCAAATAATCTGTTACTGAGACATCTTATTTGCTAAAAAGCAACCTTTGCTAAGACCAACACCGGTGTCAGCGCGTAACACAAAACAAGCAGCTTCCACAGACAGGTATTTTATAGGCAATCTTCTTCTGCAAAAGAACAGAGACCAGAGAGAATACAAACCTAATTGCATCACTCCAACATGACAAGAGGCAGATATAGAAGCCTGCAGTCATACAACTCATCAGAGGCGAAAGGTAGGGAAAAATGGAGAATGAAATCATTTTTATGCACATGACGCAAGGGGATCTAGCATTCATGAACAGGGATTACCTTACGCTCTGTCATTGTGGAGTGATAGCGGGAGAGATGTGCCTTCATTTTTGAGCGCAGAGAACAGGCAGGGATGAGACAACCACTGGGATGCTACTTGTGTTTTGCAGACACAAGATACAGGTCGTGCACTGCACCCTTTGACAAAATGAATCACCAAATCCCCCCAAACACTTTTGCATCCGATACAGACAAACATGGCAGGATGCCAAGTTCACAAATCCAGTTTAAATAATGCATGTTGTTTCTCTCTCTCTCTCACACACACGCACACAAACACACACACACACACACACACACACACACACACACACACACACACACACACACACACACACACACACACTTAGTGCACTGCCTTTGTCTGGAAAACCTACTTCATGAAACAGGATGAGAGCGGGCTGAGGGAATGTCAAGATGAAAATGTCAGTCATATTTTACCATTTCATTTTCACATGAATAGCAGGGTGGAGCTGTGTGAGTTCGTGTGCTTGGATATATTATATATATGCAAGTGTGTGTGTGTGTGTGTGTGTAATCTGAACCAGAGGATTAGTTTAATCTAAATCAACAGATCCAATCATGCTGCAGGTATCATTTAGCAATAAGTGCACTGTGCCTTTCCGATGTGTAATCTTCTGTTGATTGGCGCCAACTTGCTGATGTAAGCTTCAAACCCAACTGTCAATACCGCCTAAACTGAAAAGGCACAAATGCGCTGCTACTGTTGCTGGTTTTTCCTACTTCTGAACAAAAGATTTGTTGCTTTGCACAACAGAGATGAATCACATCAGATAGTGACAACTATTAACTGAGTAACTGTTAAAGGAGACACAGTCTCTATCAGATCTTGGTCACACGACAATTGAGAATTAGGTTTATTTTACTCCATGTTAGCATATCCAGTGTTGTGCCAGTTCACACTTGAAAAGAACTAGTTCAAAGTTCAGTACATACAGATGAAAATCTGTCTGGTTCTTCACTTGTTTGTTCATAAAACTGCTTCAAATGCTCAAACAAACTGGCTTCAGCAGTAGTAGATGTGTCTGTATCGTCTATGGAGACGTCATGCGGCGTGCCGTTCACTCCAGTGAGAGTTCACGTTCATCATTTGTAAATTGATTAGTTCAATTCAGCGTTCACTAAAAATATGAACGTGTTCAATGAACAAACGTGTTCAGGCACAGCACTGAGCATATCATGCACTTGACAGCAACCGGCATCTGTGTTAATATTAACATGTAATGATGATGTGGGATTTAAGCACCAGAAAGGGAGAAAGAAGTAAATGCTAAAATGACTACTAATGAAGTTGCCAGATTTTTTGATTGAAGTTAGTGGACAATGTCCCACACTATAACACATTTCAAAATAGAGGAATTTCTTTTTTTTTTTTTTTTTTTTTAAATCGAGCCAAATTCAACTTGGCAGGTAATTTAGCTAGTATATCAGCAAATGAACTAAATTACTTCGTTAAACCCACTGACTGTTGCAGGACAGATAATTATATTGTGGTAATGTTTCAATAAAATCTGTTTTGCTTGGTATTGAGTTTGACAGTACATTATTGCATCAGTTCCTGTTACAGATCAGTAGGTTATAGGTTAATTTCTTGGATACTAACTGCCAAAATGGAGATTAGCACAAAGTATGATGATACTTTATAGTATTAACTTATAGCATGGACTTGGGACACACTCATTGCCTTCTTAAACTGGTTGTAGCCTTTTGTTCTCTTTTTTTAATAAGCGACTTAGACGAAGAGGAGAACCTGAGGCTAAACCTGAAAATAAATGAGTTGGATCCCGCTAATTGAGCAGTAATCGTGATGTGCCGTTTGTTTCTGTTGAAGAAACATCATTTGCTGATAAACATTTTTCTAATCACAGCTGCTGCAGGCACTGCTTCGCTGTTTAGTGCCAAGGTGACCTGAACAAAACACGAAATAATGTGACATGAAATAGGGACGCTGCCAGGAACAAAATGGCCTGTCACGCTTCCTCAATATGAGGAAATGATGAGCACTATTTTGCAAATAAATCTGGCACCACTACTATTAAAAACGTGGAAAACAATCAATAGCTTTCCTACAATGCATTTGTGTCTTTGCTAACTAGCAACTCCGGTCTCTGAATAGATGAGCGAGCAGATGCAAACAATTTCCTGTAGAGGTGATTATGATGTGAGCACATCTCATAAAACTTGTCTTGACAACCTAATTGATCACAGCAGGGGCCATAATAAATGCTTTACACAAACTGAGAAGTATATCAAGGGACCTTTGCATTAAAGCTTAATTTAATTTCAAAGCACAGTCAAATTAGACCTGAAAAGTAACCCATCTTATTACAGTTGCTCAACTCTTACTTTTATACATGGTCATGCAACTTGGTCCCTGTGAGTGAAAATAAACTCGCTTGACTCCTCAGAAAGGAAGCTAAGTGAAAAATGGATTTCTAACATAGTAAGGGTAACAACATGTTAAGATGTTGTGACTTCACAATACCCTTTACTGTAATCTGCTGTTTAGCCTTTCAGCACATCTGCACAACCAGCATACAGACCCAGTATCCACCCATCCACCTGTTGTGTATACAGTTTTGACTAATAGTTTTATTCAGTGTGAGTGAAGGGGAGATTATTGGCCAGATTCTGTCTATAAAAGTGAGAGGAAAAGCTAGTCAGAACTCAGTCATCAGACGTCTCATTTACGAAAGTGATCTGGGCCTCCAGATCCCCAGGCTCTGAGCAGTCAGGGCTTTGGTAGAAACCAAATGAGAAATGTCATTAAGTGGGTCTCATCATCAAGTGATGCCATTCTCTTTCTCTCTCTCCCACACACACACACACACACACACACACACACACACACACACACACACACACAC